>NC_056735.1:1475180005-1475377505 GCF_019279795.1 Protopterus annectens
TGGGAACTGGGTTTTTCTCAAAGGGGATGACAACACATTTTTTGGCATTGAGCTTAAGGCCATGGTTCTGATACCAGTTGTTGGTCTCAGTGAGGCCATTTTGTAGGATGTCAACATCACTTGGGGAGTTAATAATAGCTCCCAACTTGCAATCACCTGCGAACTTTGTCAGCCAGAGTCCCTTCTTGTTGGCCTGGACTTCAGAGAAGTAGATACCAAACAGGAGAGGACCCAGGATCGAACCCTGTGAGACTCCACTCGTGACTAGTTGGCAGTCTGACTTGGAGTCAGCTACTTTCATACTGTGGTTTCTCTCTGTGAGGCAGTTTGCAACCCAGCTAGTGAGATATATGGGTTGATACCAAGCTTAGTGAGTTTTTCTTTGATTCCTGAGTGGGGAATGGTATCAAAAGGCTTGGCCAGTTCAAGGGGCACTGTATGAACCACCTTACCTTCATCCACAGCTCTGGTGACTGACTCAAAGAAGTCGACCAAGGTGAGCAGGCATGATCTACCCTTCACAAAACCAAACTGTGTGGGATCCAGAGATTGGAGAGTCCCTATATCCTTGTTTATTAGGTCCATGATGATGCGTTCTATAGCTTTGCATATCAGACTCGTCAGGCTTATGGGGGCGATAGTTCCTAGGGTCTGTAGTCGCTCCTCCTTTGTGGAGAGGGATGACTGTAGCAGTGTGCCATTCGGTAGGGACAAAGCCTGAGGGGAGGCTGTGATTGAACAGGGCACACAGGTGAGGTGCCAGTTCACTCTGTAGTTAATGTAGAATGCAACCAGGGATATTGTCATGCCGCCTAGAAGCTGTATTCTTGGCCTTGGACAGTGCTGTTTTAACCTGTGCAGCAGTAATACTGGGTGCCTGGCAACCTACTGGTATTGTGATTGGTCCTTTGGGGGGATGGAGGAGAGGGGTAAATTTGGCAGTGAATCTGTTGGCCAGTATACTGGCAATATCTGTTGGCTCGGTATAGGAGGTACCATTGTAGCTCAGAGCAAAATTGGGTATTGCCATGGAGATTCTTTACATAACTATAGAAGGTCTTGTGGTTGTCTTTATTATCTGCTACAATTCTGGTTTTCATAGCTAGCTTTAGAGGATTTGATGAGGGATCTCAACTTCAACTTTTTGTTGAAGCTGATAAGGGAGTTTTTCCATTCTTGGGACTTCACCTTATTTTGCATCAGTTTCCTCCTTCTATGGAAGAGTTTGTTTATGGCAGGGGACCACAAGATTGGCTTCCTTTTTTTTTTGGAAGAGAGCGTTTTGGTTCTATTGGGTATGGTGAGATCCATGCATTTGTGTGCTTGTTCATACAGTGCATTGGTATATGATTCTGCGGTCACACAACTACTCTCCATTTGCATGGGTGCCGTGAAGTTAGCCACCTCTGTTTTCAGGAGCCCAAAGTTAGCTTTGGAGAAGTTTTTCATGGTGGTTACCTTTGCGGGGGTGGGGGGGGGGGAATGTGGATTTCCAAGGTGATCAGTTTGTGGTCGGATCTAACCAGGGAGGAGCTGACTACTGGTTTAGAACAATGGTCGCCCATGTTAGTAATGCCCAGGTCAAGGATGCTGCTACCTCTAGTGGGGTTAAGAATGAGCTGGTCCAGGGCATCGGAATTGATGAACTCCAGGAAACATTGAGCAAGTGTATTGGTACATCAGTAGTTTACCCAGTTAATGGTGGGATAGTTGAAGTTGCCTAGTAAGAGAGTGTTAGGTTGGACCCTAATATTCTCCAGATGGTTTATTCTCCAGGGTGCTTAGGAATGTGAAGTGCGAGTCTTGGGACATGGTTGGGGACCTATAGCAGGCTATGACCTGAATCACTGTCTTACCCAATGTTAGCTGCACCTGAAGTATCTCTGATGCGTTATGTTGGGCTACCAGTCTGGAGGTGTGCGCATCCTTTATGAATATGGAAACACCACTGCCTTTGGAGCTTCGGTCCAAGTTCTGGGAACAAAAGGTGTGGAATGAGCTATATCCTGGTAGTGCATGGGGTGCTTTTTGCTGCCTTGAACCAGGTCTCTGTTATAGCACAAATGTCGATGTTCTCCATTTTAAGGAGTGCTTTGAGTGAGTGCATTTTGAGATTTAGACTTCTAGAGTTGAGCAGCATGACCCTCAGATTGCATTTGTTTGTAGCTGTTACGCTGGTAATTTGGTCCTTGGAACACTACCTAAAAAAAGGCACTATAGGGGTGTCAAGAGCCTTGGCCAGTATCCAGAAGCCCAGCGGTGACAGAAGCCCAGGGGTGACAGATGCAGGCCATCTCTGGCAAAGCATAGAGGTCTGTCAATCATGTCATCCCAGGCAGACAGATACTGGATCCCCTTAGAATGACACCAGAAACTTAGCCAATTGTTGAAATCAATCATTTTCTGCTTGTACTGTGGTATAATTCTGGGTGATGGTAGGATGCTGCTTAGGGCTACGGTCATACTCGCCTGGGCAACATAATCCGAGAGCTCTTCCATGTCTCTTTTCATGTAGTCCAGGGAGGTACGTCTCAGGTCATTCACACCCACATATAGAATGACAGAGTCATATTTGTACCTGTTGTTGAGGGACCTGAGTGCACGCATTATGTGGCAGATCCTGGGACCTGACAGGCAGCTGACTGCTACTTTCTCCTTATTCAACCTAGTGAGTGGGACATCAGTGCCTCACTATCGAGTCACCTATGACTAGTGTGTTGGACATGCTGTTTTGCAGATTTTTAGCATTGCCCTACCTTCCACATCCGAGCACAGTTGGCTACTTAAGACATGCACTTTGTGCCACTTTACACTGCAATGTATCACTGCTATTCAAGCCTTGCCCAGTGAACAACACAGTTTGATGAACCCCGTTCATAGTCACCTAGTCTGTGCTAAATTTTCACATAAAAAAATATTACCTGCCCCCATCTAAAGCTGTGAGTCAGTGTTTAAACTATATGAACACCTGCTTCTAACTTGTTCAGTTTTCAATAATCTTGATCAAAACGTACAATGTTTGTATATCTGCAGACATGTAATTTATTCCCAACATTTCCACTTTGTTGACAAATCTGTCCAAGTTGGAACATATATTATGTACTGCACAAAACTGTTTAACATAAAGGTCTTAACTTAAATCAGCAGTGCTAAATACAATACACTGTGCAAAAGGCTGTAATCACGAGTTACTTTTACTTTGAAATAAGAGCCAAATTATTGGTATTATAAGACCTCTGTTGTTTGCGATTCTAGTACGCAGTCTCTGAACCATACAAAAAACACTAACTTTATGGAAGCCCATGCTGAGAAAGTGATAATTAGAATTGCACTAAACCTGTACTTATGTCTATGAGGTCACCTGCTTAACCTGCATGATATACAGTATCCGAAAGGCTTACATACAGGCTAAATGCACATGAAAACATCATCTGCATTACTTTTCAGAGATCGAGGAACTTTATGCCGAGTGCCTCTTTTCCACCGGTGTCAGCAGAACATATAATAGATGTTTTGTAACAACTTCTATAAATCATATAATCATAGAAACTGTGTATATGGTACTAAAAAGTCTAGACTTAACCTTTCTAAGGAAAATGTAAATACAACTATAAATGAAAAGGGAACTATGTTTCCAATGTATTTTTTATTTGAGATTTAAAGCCCCCCAAATGCCAAGTCTGACGTCCACATATGCAAATTATATTTTCTATACAATAAATTCATATCCAAATCAGCTTTTAATGTGGACATCAAATGGTCTGCTTTGGGTAATATTTTTCCCTTAAAACTTTACTGAAAAATCTACACATTCTGATATCTTTAATGATATCCTGTTAAGCATATCCCACTTGTAAATTCATGTTACTCAAAATAGTGCTTTTCTATCTGATAATACTAGGCTAACCAGAAAACGTTTCCCTGCCTAAGAAACCAGAATACTGGTCTTCCACACAATTATATCCCTTAAATCCTTGATGTGAACACCTCGTACTTGCCATGATGAACTTTATAAAGCATGTCATCCAAGAAGCTACTTTACAAAAAAAAAAAAACTGAACATTTTTAATCTGGAAAATGCTGCCCACATCTACTCTCCTTATGTGGTCAGGACACCAAGTGACTTAGACACACCTCATTTGTTTTTCTGTGCTTTAAAACAGAACATAATATCCTAATGTGTATTTCTTCTAAAGCCCTATTAATGCTTAGTGCCTCCCTCATTTGTCATATTATTCTGCAGTATATCATCTGTCTTGGTCACATCCAGGACAAGATGTCTAGAATTGCACAAAATACATTATTAGAGGTAATGTGCCAAATAAGATAGTAACCAGAACTTTTTACTTTTTTTGTTTGCTTCCATACTGTCATTTCATGTCTAAGTGGAAGGAAATGCTAATGTAGTGAGGATGTAGTTACTGTTGTTGCATCACAGTGCTTGGTTCTCAGCTGTGGTGCCTTCTGTGCATAGTTTGCATGCTTTCTGTGTGACCATGTGGGGATATGATGGGTGCCTAAGACATGCTGTAAGTGAACTGGTGATTCTTTAAAATGTGTGTGTGTGTGTGTGTGTGTGTGTGTGTGTGTGTGTGTGTGTGTGTGTGTGTGTGTGTGTGTGTGTGTGTGCGTGCACGCATGTGTATCCCATGACATACTGGTGTGCTAGGAGACATACATTTCATGTCTTTTGCCCAGTCAGTGCCAGGATAGATTCTCCTCCCCTGTGACCCTGAAACAGATAAATCAGATAATCAAAAAATGAAAATAAAAAAGATAATGTTTTTTTCTTGCAATTCTCCTTAAAGTTCAAGACACTTACTAGACAGCTTCCCAAAGTCTGTACTCAGTTCCTTGGATTCCTTTATATAATCCTGTTTTTTTTTTTTTCACAGAAACCACTTCTACCAGCTTCCACACTGTCCTTCCATCTCTTCTAGGCTTCCCCATTCATATACATTTTATTTTTGTCCCTATGCTGCTGCTATGCTAAAAACAGAAATATTGGAAATGTACAGGGCTTGACACAGACCTCCTGCAATACTCTGATAGCTATCTATCCCTTAAGAACTGCAGTCTACCTGCCATCACTTTGATTCTGTCCCTGAGATGGTTTATTACTCTGTCATCGTCACACATTTCTGTGCATGAAATTTCAAGAGGCCTTCCACAAATCTAACCAGACTATCTATAGGCCCACCCACAATGGTCCTCTTTCCAGGTCACTCTGACAACAGAATGTCCAGCAGGTCTATGATGGCCTTGTCTCCAGTGAAACCATGGGTCTTTTTTGTCCACAAAGCCTCCTAATGTCAAGCAAAGGGCTTATTCTTGCCTCCTAAATGAATCCATGCTGTCATATCAAGCTGTTGGGCCTGTATTTCCCAATTCCTTCATATTATCTCCTCACAGAAACAGGACCTCTTCTCTCAGTAATTAATTTGTTGCCTCTCCTTTTGCTAAAACCTAATTAAATGAAGCTTCCTTAGGTGTAAAAGCCTATCTTAGCGCTTACTTAATGGTCAGAGGTACAGTACTTTCGTTCCCACCTCATGATCTGCTTAGACCTGGACAATATCCAAAGGAAGAGGTTGCAATGACTAGTCTAGTGTATACTTCTGCACTCTCCAAACACCTTATACCATACCTTAGGTACACTGCCTACGTCTTCCTCCATGAAAACCCAAAGTTCATTTATTCAAATGCTAGACATCAACTGACATTCTCCATTTCTGCTCAGTTGTTTGACCTAGCAACTTCTCTCTTCTTTCTCACAATATAACAATTATTCCCCAAGCTAATTTAAAAACATTTATTTACATTTCCCCTCCTGCTCACAAATGCTGCATCAGTTTATTACCTATGTGTTCTGCCTTCCTTCTCCTTAATATCATTTTTTCTCATTTTTTACATGGGGTCAGGATGTTAATAAACTGTTGCTACTTCTTTTAATTCAGAACCACTTTTCTATATCAAAGTGTTGCAGGTCTTCCCTCATGAAATTATTCAGTTTTTTTCACTACGTATTCTCACCTTGCCTTCTTCCTGCCTCTCCCAAATATTCTTTTCTGAGTCGTCGTCTGCTTTCCTGCACATATGAGTGAACCACAATAACCTGTACTCCTTGAGATCAAAGGTGCACTTTGCTACTGGTTGCTGTCTCTGAGGCAATGCTAAATGTATTACTGTGTTACATCTTTCAAAGCTGTAAAACACTTCACACTCCTACAGTTTCTTTTTTTCTTTCTTTCTTGTAATATATAGCAGTAAATGGAGCTTTAGCTGCTACTACTAAGACATATCTGGCAGCACTAAGTGTATTTCAGCTTTCAAAGCTATCTGGCACTTAAAGCGAATAGCACCGACCAATAAACAGCAATAGCAGGAAAGGACTAACTTAAATTCCCGTTTCTGCCTGCCGTCTGTTAAATTAAACCCACCATTTTGATTCAAACATCTTAGCATCCACATTTCAAACATACAAGACAGTTATGCTTGGAGACCTTATCATAAGCTTCACTTTGCTCCACTCCGGAGATAAATTTCCTGACATCCGTTTCTTAAGTATATTGCAACTTAGTTATGATCACAGACCTGATTCTAATCCTCTACACTTAGTGATCATTAATCAGTTAAGTAAACCGGTCATTAGAAGTCTTTTTAGCCACAAACAGTGCCACAGGGCTCAGAAAGGTAATTAAATCCTCATGACAAGAAACAAAAAGAATGGGGGGGGGGGGGTTGCATGAATACTGAAATCTCTATTGAACAACTTGAAAAGGATGCTTGATGTAAACAAAAGCAATAACAGAATCTGTCATCCATCATAAAATGGTGCACGTTACTGTCTTAGCAAGAGTTATTGCAGTTTGAAACAGTTGTAATCTGATACATCTCTAAAACAATGACACTTGTAGGCATTAAACAGGTGTCCCTTACACCTTTTTTTCTTGAAGGTTAAGAATTTTGTTCTTTTCCTATGTAAGCTGTACTAGTTATCTGGAACAGTTTAAGAGAAGGCTCTTGAACCCTAAATGTTGGACAGTTTAGATTTAGTGTTCTGAGCTGAAATGAAAGCAAAGGGTAGAAGAAGAAAGAAAATATCAATTTTTGAGCAAGAGGGGTGCACTGTTTCAAATGCAATCATTTAAAGGTTGGAATGTTCGGTAACAGAATCCGCCCTTCCTAAGTAGGCAACCAATCAGCACTTCTCACAGTTGAGCAGTGATGCTCTCACCAGCCAAAGGGAACTGAAATGACAAACTATTTATTATACAATGCCTACTCTAAAACGTGCACGCTGATTGGCCAGCCCAACCAGCGTGCCCGTTGTAAATCCCTCAATATACTAACGGAAAAAGGTCCGGTCGCCCGGACTTTTTCCGTTAGTATAAAACACTGTCTCGCTATGTTAAAAGAGTTTAACATAGCGACACAGATTTAAAAAAAGCAACGGAGATCTCCGTTGCTTTTTTTAAAACTGTCTCGCTATGTTAAACTCCTTTAACATAGTGACACAGTGTGTAAAAAGCAACGGAGATCTTGCGATCTCCGTTGCTTTTTTTTTTAAACCTGTCTCGCTATGTTAAATGAGTTTAACATAGCGAGACAGTAAAAAGCAACGGAGATCTTGCGTTCTCCGTTGCTTTTGCCCACAGCTCTGATGTACTGCGTAGGCATGTGCAGTACATCAGAACTGCCGCGGAACACCAGACAGCTGCGGAAGGGCAGCAAAGAGGCATTATACAATGCCATTACTTAAGAAAAGTAATTATTTCTTTTCTTAAATAATGTCATTGTATAATAGCAATAACCAACTTCTGGGTGTGGGTAATGCTGGATTTACCCACGGTTGTCCACGCCAACCGTGGGTAAATCCAGCATTACCCACACCCAGGCGTGGGTTATTGCTATAGTATCTTCTGAAGCAGTTGAATATTTGACTGGCAATGAAATGTAAGAAAGAGGAGAGAACATTTACTTATTTGTACACTGTTAAATCAGATTAGCCCTAAAGGGCCAAGTCCATTTACAAAAGGGACCCAGGGAGAAAAACTCCAAACTACCACTGCAGTTCAAATTAAGGTACAGTTATTTCTGAATAAGAGATAAGATAGCACACCAAATAAAATATTCCATTGCAGGAAAATATCCAGGATGTTTTAAAGAAAAACTACAAATAAATAAATACATTATAATATAATTACAGAAAAAAATGTTAACTGTATCAGTAGCTTATATCACATATTGCTGGTTATCCTGGTTTGCAACAGTATACACAGTCCAAAGACAGTCTTGCATTTTAGTCTTGCAGTTAACACATTAAATCCAGCAACCTTTCTTGCCTCTAGTGTCAAGTAGTTGGATAGTCTGTTGTATGTATTACAGGAAATTTGGGAGGTTAGCATAACGGTTAAGGTGTTTACCATACAAACACAACATGCATGGTTTAAGTCTCACATGGGGTAATTGGCTAGGCTTAAAATGGCCCACAAGGGCAGTTAGCCTAGTACTAATCTATGAACCTATGTAACTGTGACCTGCATTAATTGTCTCTACAATTCTGGAATAAGGATAACAGATTACACACTAGTCCTACTGATACTGGTATGTGTCAGTTCAGCTTGCAGCCTGTTGACTTACCACCAAAACAGAGGAGTGGTCTCAATGGCAGCTGAGTGGGACAGAGTTTGTACAGTACTGACGAGCAAGGTCATCGAAGTAACCATGTTGAAGGAACTGAAAGATGGCCAAGCAGTATTATAAGGTTGTTGGTACAAACAAACGGAGGCTAGAATGCAAACCGGCATGGCTAATTTGGTAGCAAAAACAATGTAAGCAATTATCTGAGTGATAAATTTCAACGTTTATCTTCTTCCTTGATTATGCTAATGGGACCTTCTTAACAACCTCTGGGTTTAAAAAGGGTTTTCTCAATATGGCACTGTAATTCACTTCAGCAATTCTGATATTTTGGGGAGAAGTTGGACAAAGAAAGACAGACACAGATACACACAGAAAAATGATACTGGGGTAAAAGGATGAGTATGGGAGCAGACAAAAGAAACCCAGGATTATACATTTCTTCTCACTTTTAAAAAAAGCAGAATCTGTTATAAAGTACTACAGGCAGGCTGTCCATTACTCATCAGTAACAGATTTTCCTCTTTCACTAATAAAAAGTAATGTCTCATGTTTTTTGTTACTTATAACTTGTATAACAGAACAGCAAACATTTGGTTACTCTGGACAGATCTGAAGGGACACAGATTTTATTATTAAAATGCCCAGTGCCTTTCCAAATGAGGGCAACAGCTTGGTCACGATTCACAACTGATTTCCTCACAAGATTTTTATTTACTAAGCAAAGTAACCTGCAAATGTGCCAGACTGTATGTTTCATGAATGATTCGGATAAGAACTATCAAGCTGTCCCAAAAATCACAACATGCTCTGCTTGTTAAAAAAGTAGAAAGAAAAAAATCTACTCCAAAGTGAGTGTATGTGGATAGGGATCACAAAGTGACTGAGTGCTACATCCACGTCATCTGCAGGAGTCAAACATCTGAAAGCTGTGATCATTCCTTCACAGAAGATTTTGACACTGTTGCACACTTATGTAGAAAAGCAGGGAAGTGATTAACATTCCACAGTGGATATCTGCATGTTTATGGGACTTTCACTTCCTCATACAAAACTTCCTCATACAAAACATGCCTCATGAAGTACAATGGCAGATGAATCCTACTTGTATTAAAAACAAGTCAATTTTTTTCACAAGTATACATACCTACACTCAAAGGAACAATAAACAAATCGAACAATTAACAATCATTCAATTAAATGTTGTAGCTTTTTTCTTGCTACTAAGCTGTCTCAATGTGACTCAATTAAGATTCAATTAAGAGGTAAGGACTGCTGCTTCGGCAATTAGGATAAAGTAAAAGGCATATTCCTCAGGTACCAATCTAAATCAACTGTGGAAAACAGAGGGAATCTGTATACCCCTGGCCAAAGGAGAAACTAGGATACAGATGTTCTGTATGATTAAATTCAAAATAGCTATTATTTTTCTAATACTCCACAACACTGAATCATGTATCTGTATTTTTTAATCGGAGATAGTCAATATAGGGGATAACAGAATGTATAGGATCTGTAGAAGAGAGACAGTACAAGAAAAATGAAAAAAGCTGCCTTAAAATTAATGTTGTTGTAATAGCATACTTTCATGGTTTATCACATTATCCCATAACTGGTAACAATTCATTTTAGATTTGTTTTCAACCCCAAAATACACTAATAATGGTACTTGGAGTAACCTAAATAACTATGATTCTTTATTACAGAGATTAAAAAAGGAATCACCGAATCTCATGTTGCTATCCTTTGCGAGAGTTTTTATGCATGATAACAGAAACAGGAAGAACACATACATCTTAAATATGTAAAGCAATCAAGTAAGAAGCCATATTCCCATAGAAATGAATCACCTTTTCAAATCACTCTCTTCTGCCCATTTCCTCCCAAACATCAACCCCCTACCCATTATTGGTCCATTCATTCCACACAAGTCACAGGTAGAGAGATGCGAAGGCTGGGAATCCCATGACACAGTGAGGTCTATGAGATTTTCTATACACTTATAACACACACACACACACACACACACACACACACATATGTCCGCACAGGCACGCAGACATCCACTGTTTGGAAACCACAGAGCATTGCTCACTGTGCTGGACCAAGTGCAATGCATGCTTCTGTATATCTGTAGTTTTCAGCTAGATTGCCTACACACATTGTCAGGCTCATGCTCCCCAAATCCCCAGCTAAACTGCCTGCGCACACCTTGCCAGGCTCATGCTCCCCGAATACCCAGCTAGACTGCCTGCACACTCCTTGCCAGGGTCATGCTCCCCAAATTTCCAGCTAGACTGCTTGTGCACACCTTGCCAGGCTCACGCTCCTTGAATTCCCAGCTAGGCTGCCTGCACATTCCTTGGCAGGCTCATACTCCCCAGAGTTCCAGCTAGACTGCCTGCACATTCCTTGCCAGGCTCATGCTCCCCAAATTCCCAGCTAAACTGCCTGTGCACACCTTGCCAGGCTTATGCTACCCGAATTCCAGCTAGACTGTCTGCACACTCCCTATTAGGTTCATGCTGTCCGAATTCCCAGCTAAAGTGCCTGCATACCCCTTAGTAGGCTTATGTTCCCCAAATTCCCAGCTAGAGTGCCTGCACACTCCTTGGCAAGTTGATGTTCCTTGAATTCAAAGGCACAGGAGCTCTTAAGGTGAAACGTTACCAACACTCTCTCCCAGGATGGAAAAGCCAGCAACAGCCATTCATTTCCATACCTCCAATGCTCAAGCCTCTTAACAAAGCTTGGTCATTTGAGGCATAGTCAGGGCCCACTCCTCCCTCTATGCTATGGACCTAGCTGGAGGTCATTATGCACTCTGACATTATAATTTCTGAGACTGATGGTTCTGGAATTAAAAGATCCCATTTTGGTTTTATATTGCTGCATCACAGATCCCTTCACACAGCCATCGCATTACATTATGCTTTATGGTTTCTTCAACAAATGCAAAGAAAATAGTGGAAGCCATGGAACTGTCAACACCATATGGAATCTCAATGCTTATCAGTTCTCAACAAAGTAAATCAAAGTAACTTCTTATCCTTATCACACACACACTAGATATCCCAAACTCTTAACCTAGTAGACATTACTTTTCTGAATGGGAATGTCTCACAGTCCCTCTTAAATTAGACCAAACATACTAATTTCATGGGTCACACTAGACACAAGGTTGGCCCTTCAGAGTGACTTACTACACCTGTCATCACTGTGAACCATTTAACCACGCTAGGATTAAGGGATTTATTTTCAAATGCAGCTGGAAGCATACACACAAAGAACCTAGCTGCATAGTCAGAGCATCAGGAATTCCAGGTTTTAACAGTAACACACAATATACAAATGGCAACTAGGCCCAGCTCATACATACTTACAGATAATGCGCAAATCTTAATGCTGCCTTTTGAAACTTCTGACTTTCCTTTGAAATCATTCACACAGCATCTCATGTGCTGACATTCATCATCAATTATAGGAATGCAGTTCAAAAATATAAAAAATATTTTTAAACTGCTTGTAAAGGCTTACATCCTTCATGACCACCTTTCTGTACAAAAGCCACTTCATGTGGCGTACTGGTGTCATGTTGTGTACACAGCCACTTCATGTGACATACTGGTGTCATGTGTACACAGCCACTTCATGTGGCGTACTGGTGTCATGTTGTGTACACAGCCACATCATGTGGCATACTGGTGTCATGTTGTGTACACAGCCACATCATGTGGCATACTAGTGTAATGTTGTGTAGACAGCCACTTCATGTGGCATACTGGTGTCATGTTGTGTACACAGCCACTTCATGTGGTCTACTGGTGTCATGCTGTGTAATTCTTTTCCTTCCAGAACCTGCCCATAGCTTATAAACCACAAGTATGAGCTAGAATGTATGAGAGAGAGTATAATAACTTGCTAAACAAATATATATTAAATGTCTGCAGTTTATATGGCTACTACTTAAAATGTATCCATGTAGAGCTAAGGAAGAAAATAAATTATGGTTAAGCACTTTTTTTTCACTTTCTGCAAACTGAAGAACACAAAGAGAAATTGGTATGCATAACCAGGAGGAAGTAAAGAGAAGTCTGGGTGAAAATGAAAAAAGGCACAAAGACAACAGAGAGAAGTAGATGCATTGCTACACTGTATGATACGTTACTGAGTAATGTATTTCATTAAAGGACAACAATGGGATTCTATTATTAAATGCTCAACTTCTCTGTCCCTTTTCTCCCTATTTACTGTCCCTGCTGTGAATAAACAATACAGCATTTAAAATATTTTAAAGCGACTGTTTCTCTCCACTAGAACAGTACCTTACTACAGTGTGGCAGTTTCACTTTCAAAAAACTTTTATCCCATTCTGGAAAAGCTTGCCACAGTCTCCAATTCATTGATGTAATCAAGGCCAATGAATACAGTTAGTTTTCTGACCAATTCCCTTCCCAAACTGACATCAACACGATCATCCTAAAAACCCACCCATGTTGTGATGTCACACCTCCCTGGTCCTTCCCCGACCCATACAGAAAGTAAAGGCTAGAACAAGGAAACGGTATGAGTCAAGTCTCCTGCTGTGAGCTGTCAATCACAGCAAGTAACAGCTCAAATTACTCTTTGCACTTTGAAAGCTAGGGAAGTTAGGTTTGAAGGGGGGGGGGGTAAGAGATGAGTCAAAGTGATATAATTCAGGCTTTACAAATGACTGCAATTTTGCCATTCTAAAAAGCAGTAGCAGTAAAAAACACTTTGAAAGCCTGTTCTGTGGCATATGAACTGTTTGTGTTTTTAAGTAGTCATTGAACAGCTTGAAATGTTACTTAAAACTGACTGAAAGATAGCAGTGTATGCATGTAAAATCAATGCAGTGACAGGAGCATTAGGAAGAAAGAGGCCTGGATAATGTCATTTTTTTACAGACAAGCACTGCATTGTGGGATACCTAGAAGCAGACTAAACAACCAGGATCACTTCAGGATGCTAGACCCATGTGGTCAGACTCAGAAATTATATATAAAAATATTTAAAAACCTGTAAATAGTCACAGAGTGGTGTTAAATGTAGGAAACACCAAACCATGATGAAAAAAAAAAAACATGTTTTTTGAGTCTGTGGGTGTGGTTCTCCTTTAACTAAAAATAAAATCTGTCTGCCTGACTTCAACAGGACTACCACCTTATAATTTTGCCTTTTAGTACGGGATACATTTTTAATTGATATTTGAATTGGTATGACTGTAATATGCTACCATCCCATACTCACTAAATTGGGATGACCGTCAAGCCATGACTGACATTGTAATGTCATATGTCTGTGCCATTCATAGAAACACCCACAGGAAAACAAATCACCACTCAACACTCCTTAGAACTTTTAAAAGTTAGTTTTCCCTGCAATCACTTTATTTCAGTGGCTGACAAATTAGCCTGGCTTCTATGTGGTGGAGGCATTTAAGCACTGCTTCACCATTTGTACAGGATTTTTAAGCTTCCAGATATAGTAAATACAGGTCTATATCAGCATTTTGAAAATGTAATAGGTCAAATCACTAAATGTTGAACTGAAATGATCAACCTATTACATTTTCGAACGCCGATAAAAAATAACCCCCCCCAAAAAAAATTCTAAAGGGTGTAGGCAGGGGGTACAAGCCCCCCTGCACCCCACACCCCCGCTACTTAAATATACCAACTCCAAGACAGAGATTTCCATTTACCAATTCGATGTTCTGCCCTTTTGGCATTCTCGATGCGACAATATCAAATTCGATATTGTCAGCATTCGAGATGCTGATATAGACCCAGTAAATACGTAGCAAACAGTAGCAGAGCATTATTCAAATCATAGCTACTACCTAGGCATATATAAAATGCTAAGGGGATAGTGAAACATTTCTGTAAGCGATTTGTTACACAGAGTCTTTCCAGGCTTCTGCCTTTAATGGGTTTCCTCTGGAATGAATACAGAGTTTTCTGAAGTTATTCAGGTGGTAGCAAATGAGAAAGACACAACCATTTCAGTGAAACAGAAAATGAGGGTGCATGGCATCTGTGACTGCTGTTAAAGCTTTGTGGTGGCTGAGTTCAGTGTGCACCCTGCCCTACCCACCTCATACTTGCTACACTGTTTTGGAAATTAGTGAAATGAGAATGCTTAACATTATAAAAAGGGATAGCAAGCATTTGCTATTTCTCAGTCTGTCACTAGGCAATGAGTGAATGCAGTTCATAACAGTAGAACCCAAAAGCACATCATCAGCAAAACAAAGTACAGTATGAACATTTGGTTATGCTATTATCACAACAGAGCCCAGCAGTGCATCAGCAGCAAAACAAAGTACAGTATATGAAAGAATAGTTGTTTAAAATCTTACCATAACCATAGATGTCCTTTTCTTCTATGCTGCAGTATTCTTTACATATTGGTAGTATTCCGCTACTGAACCAGAGGTCCGGCTTGTATACAAAAGCTTCAAGCTACTGCCTCTACATGGGACGGTGAACATAGGCTCCTAGAACATCAGCCATAAAAGGGACATCCACACATACTATCCTCAAAATGAAGTAGCCCCAAGAGGAAACTCCAAAGGGAGACCAAGCAGACAGTCATCCTAAAAAACGAGCAAGATGTAGGGGGAAGGCAGGTGGGATAGAATACTGCAACATAAAAGAGAAGGACAGCTATGGTTATGGTAAGATTTTACACAACCATTCTATGCCCTTCTATTCAATGTTGCAATATTCTTTATATATGGAAGAATGCCAAAGCTGAAAGGGAACCCAGGGAGGGGGAAGGAACAGAGAAAGGTTAAGAAGACACATTTTCCAGAAATCCATGCAGAATTGCTCTGGCAAACCCTGCTCTGGCCCTGGAAATATTATCCAACTTGTAATGTTTTGTAAAGGTATGAACCGAAAACCAAGTGGCAGCTTCCAAAATGGACTGAGTATCCAAACCCTTGAAGAATGCCCCCGAGGATGCAACCAATCTAGTGGAATGGGCCTTAAAGAAGAGGATAAGGATTTCCCATGAAAATGATACCAAAACACAATTGCCTTATAAATCCATGAAGAGATAGTTTGCTTAGAAACAGGCAAACCCAGAGCCCTGGGTTGGAAGGATACAAATAGTCTTATCAAATTCTGACAGCCTTAGTTTTCTCAAGATAGAATTTAAGCTGTCTATGCACATCTAAGGAATGCAAAATTCTCTCACTAGGAGATTATGGAGCTGGGGAAAAAGGTAGGCAATTGGATAGTTTGATTCAAGGAAAGATCATTGACCACTTTAGTCTTAAAGGAAGGATTGGTCCTCAAAGAAACTCTATCTTTATGGAAAACTAGGAATGGTGGTGAAGCCATTAACGCCTGAATCTCTGAAACCCTTCTGGCAGAGGTAATAGCTACCAGAAGTACTGCTTTCAAAGTGCAAAACTTTAGAAAAGCAGAGGCCGTTGGTTCAAAGGGGGAAGGAGTCAACTTTTCCAGACAAAATTAAGATCTCAAAGAGGAACAACTGGTTTCCTGGGAGGATTCAAGTATAGAACGCCTTTTAAGAAAACCTTAACCTCCAGCCTGGAAGACAATGGAGGAGGAAAGGGCAGTCAAGCACACAATGCAGAACAGTGGACCTTAATAAAAGAATAAGAAAGACCACTGTTAAGTAATTCACACAGATAAGATAACACCAAAGGAATATCTGCTAAAAGGGGGGTCCTTTTTTCTTTTTTGGCACCAGATAGAAATGTAAGACTTCCTACTATTGGGTTTCCTGGCCTCCTGCAAAACCCGAAGCATGTCCTTAGAAAAAAGGTGCCTAAAAGGAATCAAAAGTTGAGCACTCATAAAGTCAAGTGAAGAGTTGACAGCTGTGGGTGAATTAGAGACATCTTATCCTGGGTGAGTAGGTCCATCCAGTGAGGTAACTTTTAGTGATGGCCCTTGGCTAATTGCAGAAGAAGAGGGAACCAAAGCTGTCTTGGCCAAAAGAGAGTCACTAACAAGATTTTTGGTTTCTCCTGTTGAATTTTCAACAGGACTTTCTGAATCAAAGGAAGGGGGGGGGGGGTGTATAAAGAAAGCTCCCCTTCCATGAACATTATAGTGCGTCCACCTTCCATGCCTGAGGGTGAGGGACCCTGGCACAGAAGAGAGGAAGTTTGTCTGTTCTGAGGTGAGACAAATAGATCCATCTTTGGAATACCCCAATGGTGAACTAGATCCATGGACACATCCCTGTGAAGCATCCACTAATGGGATTGTGTCATGGACCTGCTTAATGCATCTGGCATCAGGTTCTGAGCCGAAGGAAGGTACACTGCATGCAGTGAGACTTTGCACTGAATAGCCAAGTCCCGTGCCTTGATGGCTAAGCGACAAAGAAGATACGATTTTTTGCCCCCTGCTTGTTTATGTACCAAAGAACGGGTAGTGTTGTCTGTGAGGATCTTGAGGGGTCCTGGAAAAAACATAGGGTGAAAGGCCTGCAAGGCTAGAATCAATGCCCTCATTTCCCAGATACTGACGTGTTCTTTCCTCTGAGAGGGGGACCAAAGGCCCTGAACCTTTGTGGAAGCAAAGGTTGCTCCCCATCCTAAGTCTGAGGCATCTGTAAATGTTCTTGTACTGGTTGAGGAATCTGAAGAGATAACCCAGGATTCAGACTGAGTTGCTGCATCCAACAACTTAGTTCTGTTTTCAAACAGGGAAGAGGAGGAATGGCAGTCTCCAAGGGATGAGCATGCTGGGACCAGACTGTTTTCAAATATCACTGGAACTTCCTCATGTGAAATTTTGCAAAAAAGGCAACATGGGAATTGCAGAGGCCATGAACCCTAGAAGTCTCAAGAACTCCCTGGCAGTGATGGTGGAAAGAGGTAGAAGTGATTCCATATAAGCTATGAGAGATGGAGCTTTGTCTGAAGGAAGAAATACCATCATCAAGTTTGTCCTGAACCTGCACCCCAGAAAAATTAGATCCTGGCTGGGTGACAGAGAAGTTTTTTTGTGATTTATTGTGAACCCTAAGGCTTTCAGAAAAGGAATAGCTAGATGTGTTGAAGCAGAAGATCTGGACTGCTGGCCAGAAAAAGCAGGTCGTCCAGGTTAAGGGTAAACTTGAAGACCTTTTAATCTTAGATAAGCAATGGCTAGAGCTAGAGACTTTGTGAAGACTCTTGGAGCAGTGGAAAGACCAAAAGACAAGGCAGAGAACTGAAAGTGCAAAGAACCCACCGAGAAACTTAAGAACTTCCTGAAGTAAGAATAAATAGGAATATGCAGATAAACATCATTGCGATCCAGCAAAGCTAAGAATGCTTGAGGGGGAACCAGAGGAGAAGAGACTGCAAGGACAGCATCCTGAAAGAAGGCACCACCGGGAAGGTATTCAACTTGGAGAGGTCCAAAATGGGTCTCCAAGAACCATCTTTTCTTGGAACTAGGAACATCCTGAAGTAAAATCCCCTTACTTGCTGACTTAAAAGGACATGCTGAATGGTGCCTTGGACAGAAAGCTGAGGGAGCAGCTGAGGAAACAGATGCAGTTGATCTGAGGGAGGTTGAGGAATCCTCTTAAAGGGGGGAAGAGACTTCCAAGTCATAAAGTAACCGTTTTGAATAATGGATATCACGCAAGAATCTTAAGTGATCTCCTTCCAGGCTAAAAGGGAAAGAGAAAGAAAGAGACAGAGGAGTATGACTTGAAAGTGGGAGCTGGATGTCACAGAGAGCCTTGTCTGGACTGAAAGGGCTGCTAGGGAGATGGAGCAGAAGTCACAGTTTTAGGCTGAGGGGGGTCTTCTAGCAGATTTACGTGCCCTAGAAACAGATGGAACAGAAGAAGAAGACCTAGACGGTTTCCTAATAAAAGGGGTTTTAGCAGGGAAGTTCCTATGAAATTTATGAACCAGAGAAACTAGCAGGTGTTTTAAATCCTGGAGCTCCTTATCTTTTCCCTTCAGAATTTAAAAAAATGCTGCAGCAGCCTTACCAAAAAGTCCAGAATTGTCCAAGGGAGCATCAAGCAATTTTGCCTTGATGTCATCTGGGACAGCCTGTAAACACAGCCAAAAATATCTAATAAGAACAGGAGGAGAAACTGCAGCTCTGGGGGACGCTTCTACAGCATCACAGCTTCATTTAATGGAATGTCTAGTGACCTGTGAAGATGCAGCACAGAGAGAAAGAGATAAGGACTTAGCTTCTGAGTCAGGTAGCTGGGACACGGCATGAGAAGCCTGGGAGAGCAAAGCTAGAGAATACCTAGACATGTGAGTCTGGTAATTAATGGCTCTGACAGCCAAGGTGGAAGAAGTGTAAACCTTCTTCCCCAACCTTTAAAAATGTTTACTTTCTTTGTCTGAGGGAAGCAATTTTGTGGAAGGTACAACCTGAAAGGATTAATCTGAGGTAATGGAAACTACAGCAGGATCAGCTAAAGGACACTTAAAAAAATAAATTTGCAACCCTCAGGGACCTTATAAAAACAGTCAGGTCTTTTACAAGCTGGTGCCTGTGAATCTGGGGTCTTGGAAGTTGATGCAAAAGCATCTAGGAAAGCAGGAAGCACTGGAGGGACAGCTGCAGGTGCAAGGGCCTCCACCTTTTTTTATTCTTCTGAGATTTAAGAAGAATCCCACTTAAAGAATTCCCTCAGCTTATTAACTGTCTCTCCAAAAGAGAGTTCTTCCATTGGTGAATCTCCCCCACTGGACTCTTCCTCTGGAGAAGCATATTCAGGGAAGGAATCTGAGTGGAGTAAGCTAAAGAGTCTCCTCTGAGGAAGACCCTCAGAATCAGAGTCCTGAGCTGGAAGCATAGAGAAAGACTCCTGGGAACCCGACAGCAGCACAGGGGAAAAGGAAAAGCCAGGCCAAGAAATAGGGGAATCTGGAAATGAAGACAAGAGGGCCATCAAAGCCTTAAAAAAGACCCTGTGAGAAAACCTCCCAGTCTTACATAGGAGTAGTAGGCACTATGGAACATTTAGTTTTTGTTTCTTTTTGGCAGATTTTTCTACGGCAGGAGGATGGGCAGATGCAGGCCTAACACCTGGAGCTTCTTTTTGCAAGGTGGCTGGAATAGTTCCAGAGTCCTCCAAAATAATTAGCCGTGGTTCCCCCAAATCATCTGAACCAAACATCTACATAGCCTCGGATCTCCATGCCTAATGGCTTCCATTGTAGTTCCTGCTGGAGAGACAGACCCTACCTCTGACTGCACCACTGGGTTTTTATCAACCTCAAGGGGTACGTTGGAGAGAGAAGGCACAGTCGAAGAGGACTCAGCCCTAGCTTTGCCTAACTTCCTCTTCAAAGACTGCTCAGATGAACTCGTGGAACCCTCCATCAATTCCCTAGCCAAATGCTAAAGCCTTTGGTTTTCTAGGTATAGGTTTAAGACAGATAGATGACTATGTAAAGTCTCAGAGATGAAGGCTTGACAGATAGAACAGGAGTGGTGGTCGTGGGTAGGCCCTAAGCAAAACAAACAGAGCTTATGACTATCCTTATGTGGAGTTTGCATTCCACACCTACCTTTTCCCTTTCTGGATGACATGAACAATAACAGAAGGCAGAAGCAGTTAAATAAATCCCCAGTGGGATACTTATGTGAAGCTGAAGAATAAAACAAAGTTTCCAACAGCAGACCAAATGTACAAGTCAACCTTTCCGAATGGCAGCGGAAAAGTTCTGAGGATTATACGTGCGGACATCCCTTTTATGGCTGATGTTCTAGGAGCTTACGTGCGATGTCCCATGCACAGACAGTAGCTTGAAGCTTTTGTATACAATCCAGACTTCGGGTCAAGTAGCAGAATACAACCCATATGTAAAGAATAATGCAACATTGAATAGGAGGACATCATTTGGTTAGGCTATTGTCACAACACAGCCCAGCAGTACATCAGCAGCAAAACAAGGTACAGAGTGCAGCATGGACATTTGCTTCAGCAAGTCTGTGTTACTTTTACTTATTTTTTTTTCTTTTTCATAGAGACATTACAAATTTGCCACTAGTGACTTTACATTGGGTGTATAATTGCCTGTATCTTACTGTCTGGATTCAAAAGGACATCTAGTGATCTAACTGTGCAGCTATGAATGTATGTCAGCCACTATCCTTCAGAGAGTCTGTGGTGCAACCTTCTTATGTACCAAAGTCATCCATCAGCCATGTTATATCATTACATGTAAACTGCACCGGAAAATACACAGTCCTGTGTAAACAACTGGTGCAACATAATGAGGGGACCGAGTGAGCATGGCAGTGTGAGCATGCTCCAATTACATAATACATCATTCATCAAACACAACAAATGAAGAGGAAAAATCTACAGGAATGATTCCTCTCAAGTTTGTAACTCCAAAAATGTCAGGCATTACGACTGCACATCATACACTTCAATGCACAACTCCTCCTTCATAAACCATACCTACTACTGCTTGAAGCTGATATGGTAACAAGTCACTTGCTTGGACCAGAGAGATTAATTGCTACAATACCATCCTGTGGCAGATATGAATGACTGGTCATTAATGATGCTCAAACACTGGTCAGTGTACCGTTAGCATTAGATGCAGCATAGTAACACTGCAAGGGCAATATCACTATCAAACAAGTTACAGCAGACATGTGGAATGCAAACCTAGATCTGAATCAGGGCCTACTAAACCATTACAACAGAAATGGCTGAAACTCAAATTGAAACAATTCAGTCACAGTGAAACAAACTTGCAAGTGCTACATGAAGTAGACCCCCCACCCAAAAAAAGGCATCCCTAATTCAGAAAATATGTGAAAGCTTTGCTCCTTGTGTTTTCCTTTCTTATAAACCCCAAGAAAAAAAAATCTTAGGGGCAATATGTCTTTTTTTGAGGAAGCACCTTTTAAACAGTGTAAGCCACCAATTTGCAGAGTAACGACTAATTAATTCAACACACTACAGCAATACCACGTCAACAAATCAGGGTACAAGTGAAATGCTTCCACAACAACTGCCTCAGTTACAGGTGCAAACAGAAAATGTTGCATTTAATAAAAAGTGTACACAAAAAGTAAAGGCAAGAGTGGACGGCACATATTAGTTGATGCACTTGCAGGAGTACAACTACAAAAATGGGTGATGAAAACCCATAGAAAGCCATTAGTTTATATCATTGTGTGATTTACTATAAGACACATTCCACATAATCAGAAAAGCTGTGCAAGTCAGATTTCTCACAGTCATTTTTATAAACAGTGTGTTTTGCTACCCCGTCAGACTGCAGTAGTTTTGTACTACATCATCAGTTCTCAGACACCGCCAGGCTCAGTTTCCATACCAATGGGTGGGGAAAATGAACCTCCCCAGCAGGCCAATGAATAAGCATTCACCTCCCTATACAAAAACAGCACAAGAGTAAAGTCAAACTTCTTTGAATGTGTGATTTCTCACTTTTTCAGGTTTATTACCCCATCTTCCCTAAAAAGACAGACACCCACACCCACCCTCCCCCTAAATGGATTTGAAAACAAAACATGTGCTAACGTAACATTTTGCACTAACCTCCATTACATTACAAAGAAATGTTGTATGCAACCAAGTTTTAAACTTTGCTTAAAGCCTCCCTTAACATAGTGGACCCCTGGATTAAAACTCGGCATTGCCAGTTAAGAATATCTGGAAAGAACATCAAGGATGAACTTCAAAGTTAAGTTTCTAAACCTGAAGGGCTTTAATTAAAATAGAAAGGAGGATCTGCAAATAAACATGCCCAAGCTATGAGAAAAAAATTCATTACAGTATTTCAATCATCATCAGAAGAAAAAAAGTACACGAAACAAGAATTTACAGACAACAAAAGGAGTTTTAAATGTGGGAGTTTATCTAGAGAGAACATGCTAAACAAAGTCTACAATGTCTTTCTTATGTGATGTCATCTTGCTGAATTATATGCAATATCTGTAAACAAACTGTGGTTAAACATTAAAGCACCTTCTCTTTTTTTGTTATTGACAGAGCCTTCTTTCTTTATCTTTAAGTATGTGATGCTGTCTTCCAGTGCAGTCATGCATTCTCCTATTATGCACATAACTTTTTAGACTATCTTATCAATGAGGTCACTACACGTCACTGGGTGGGACATCTAATTACCAAATTAATGGATGTAGTAGTCAAGCCATAACCAGATGTGGTACCAAGCAGACTCAGGGTTTTGAACTACATCAGCCTTAGCAACAAACAGAAAAAAATGAGGCAAAAAATAAATAAAAAGCTAATTATCAGACCAGCCAATCATACATATTAAAAGAAAATGCCACCCCAAAAAAATAATGTTTCATGCTGTGCAAAAACAATACTGCAAAATTATTGTGTCTTTATATTTGAGTCTCTTACACCCTAAAATGTTCATCACATGTACTATGTTGATATCATTTTGTTTCTTACTTTCTTCCTCCTCTTCCCATAATGCAGTTTGTACTGCTGGAATTTTGTGTAGCCTGGACATAAACGTTTTTTTCCCCCTCTATTTAGGTACAGTGCCAGTACTGGGAGTCATAGGCTTCTTAAACTTTCTCCAAAAATCATGGCAATGCTTCTTTCTACATTGCTCTGATTTGTACTTATTATAAACTGCTAAAAAGCCTTTCCTAGTCCCCTGAAATTTCCTTTGATGTAAACGAGGTGAACAGTGCACATTTAAATCCAGACCTTCTCCATACTTTCGCTATGTGATTCATCTGTGACTGACATTTGTCACTTCCAAGAGCTATTAAAAAAGCCGCTTGATAAAAACTACAATTCATATTCAGCTGACATCATGACAAACACAGTTTAACACCAGAAAAGGTGAATAGGTTTGTAATACAATAATGTCCTGGGATACAGGATGAGCATTTATTACAATAAGACAAAGCAGACGTGTAAGCAAATTTAAAAACAAACTGGACATGTGAACGAGAAAGAAAAACATAAGACTCCAAAAAACAAACAGCAGCAGTGTGTTAGCAAAATTCCTCCACATCTAAAAAGGTACAAAGACTGCGACATTTCTGTGCTTAAGACGGCCACATAAGACTTCTACCTGAAGTAGATACAATAAGTATTTGACTGTAGCTTATATTTGACAATAATCTATAGAACAGTTCTTATTTGACAATCTACAGAAAATACTGCAACAGTGAAACAGTCAACACATCTACAGAAAACCATGACTACAATTTACTAAGAATGCTTTGCTACTGTATGCAGATTAATTGCCGATACCCATATGACATCATTCCAAGGGAGAGGGCAGACAACAAACTAAATTTCAGAAACATAAGACAGCCTTCCTATTTTTCAAAATGAATTGCAGCTTCATCACCTACAATGTAGCCATTGATGAAATACAGTGTCATACTAAAACCAATGAAAAGAAGCCACAATTTCACAAATCCACAGATTATGCGAATCTAGGCTGCAGCAATCAAGATGGGACATGATTTCTAACTACAGCAAAGAGAACTTCTGAAATTATATTTTCCATGTTTTTCAAAAAGGAAGCTTTTTAACAGTTTGAAAGAGTAAACCTATACAACAACACATGATTCACAACATTTAATACATAACATTTTACGGAGTGAAAAGTATAACTCAGAAATATGCACACAGAAAGTAAACTGTCATTCTTTCATCTTCCTTTTTTCTCTAAAAACCACATCCAAGCATGTGAGGCACAATAATAAAATAATGGATTTTTCTAAAGCTAATCTAGGCTTAGTGTTCAGTGGAACTAAAGCAGCCAAAGCAGCAGAAGTAAGCTTAATAAACTGAAACAGAAATACTGATAATTTAAAACGTACTGCTTATAAAGTATTTGTTTTTAATGTAAAATATGCAGCTTCTAGAGGATGTCCAGCATGACTGTGTACAGGAAGCAGTAGTCTATCACTTAAAACAGTTACACAAATAAATGCCATGATGGCATATAACGTGCTCTTGGCCTATCCTGTCTACATCCATTACTGAAGATGCCCCCCCCCCTTGAGCTATCAACTATCTTCATTATTCTGTCAATTATTACAAACCCTTGAGTTTTCCTGCTTATTCTGAACCTGGTGCTTTATTGCGGATACTGTTTCACATATCCACTGACATATCTGTAGGGAGAAAATACTTCCATACTTCCAACAACTGTAAAATAAATAAAATAAAAATATTGTCCCCAAGATGTCTCCAACAGACAACTTCAAAACTTTGCCATCTCTGTACTTGGCAAGTCTAATTTGTGTGCGTGTGTGTGTGTGTGTGTGTGTGTGTGTGTGTGTGTGTGTGTGTGTGTGTATTGCCTCCTTTACTTTTTCTCTGGGGGTTTACCCAGTAAGTTGATGCAGTATTTATACAATGGCCATCTGCTGTACACCTAGCACTGTTCTTGAGTGCCTCAATTCTAACTTCATCTTTGTAAAGATGCAGTCTTCAGAGCTATAACCACCACTACAAGACCTCACTGTATGCATTTACAGAGGACTAACAGCTTAATTTCTTCCACCGGTAATACTTTACACATATGACATTACCCAGTCTGATATCAAACATCTCTACCTTTGTTGTTATTATTCATTCCTGATGTTAGCTGCTGAAAATTTCATATATACTAAGTGTTTCTACATACACTGAAAGCCAAACTTACTAAGACGTACTTTTGTAACATATAATTAAAATGACCATACAACATTCAAACCATTAATTTTAAAAACAAAATAATGACATGCACTTACAAAACACCTCCTCCTACCGGAAACATAATTAATATGTTTTAAAAATCATTTTGATGCAGCTTCTAAAAATAAACCAATGACCTCCTTTGGAACTGTCCATTTTGTTGACTAAGCAATTTGCTGACAGCATTTCAAGATGTTTTTTTACAACCTGGGACTACACCTGATTCCTCAGACATCAGGTAGACTGAGCAGTAAGCAAAAAAACAAACCATATATTTAACGTCTAGTAGATTTGCTGATGTAGATTGTGGAAACAGCAACATAAACAAAGCTCATTTTAAATAATTCATTCACTCCCCCCAGCTGCAACTCATACATACCATATTCTAATAAAAAAACATCTTTAAAGGTATTTCACACTTTTTAAATAAAAAGTCATTACAACTCTTTAGTCTGCAAAGACCTACAAACACCACAAGAAGAAAGAACATGAAAATTCTAAAACTGGAATTATCACACAAGCAAATGATACAGCACAGTCTCTCACCACATAGCCTCAAATTACAACATAAAACAGTACATCTGAACAAAAATATTGTTCAGAAATCAAAAAGTGGAAAGTATGGAGTTAACACACACATCCATGAGGTAATTCAAATACATGTGATTTATCTATTCAAGTGCTTAAACACTCCAAAACATGAGGCATGCTGATATCAACAAATCGTATGGAAATTTATTCTACAAGCACTTTGTCACTGGTAATATAAATTATATTGCACTTACCACTTGTGGTTTACTTTTAACAATGCACAAGTCTTCTGGCTTGGGAATTCTTGGCAATTTAGTATCTGTGGTAGTAGGTGTAGCGGGTGTAGACCTTGAAATATCCACTAGGTTACTGCCAAAACCATCACCAGAGTTCAGTGTCAACATGTACTGCTTGGTGACATCTTCTAAGGAAGGAGCATGTACAGCAGGGCATGGCTTTAATGGGGATCGTACAGGTTCTGAGGTATCTAATGATTGAAGATCGGGGGTTGTAACAGGAACAAACGTGGCCGGCTCACTTGCATGCCTCACATGCTTGGATGTGGTTTTAGATCTCAAAATATGAGCATGGCCTGGAATGGTTGCCATAAATGTCTTCCTGCTATCTTGATATGCTACTCTGTTGTTACGCTTCTTAGAGATGCGTCTAACTGTCCTAGGTGACAAGACCTCTTCAAGCTTTGGATCAAAACCAAAGGGATGATGCTCATCGACAGGATACACATCTGTTTGCAAGGGTAGGACACGTTCAGACTGTGAACGTGGCTTCCCACTTTCCTTGCTCAGCTCCTCTAGTTCCCCCAACACGTCCCTCTGCTCTGAAAGGATTGGTTCACTGCTAGAAGCAGGGATGACTTGGTCCATTTCACTAATGGGTTCACTTGGACCCTTAAAGCCTGGTGTGCTTGCATCACCACGACGACTTGGATCACTGAATGACTTTTTCTTTATAGTCTTTGTATTTCCTTTATCATCAATTAACTTATCCATAGCTCCTGGCTGGCTAACAATGTTTTTAATTACTGTATTATAATCTTTTAGGCCATCACTACAAACAGATAAGTCACTTGCTGCACTACCTGTAAATTCAGATAAAGAAATGGTAGAAAGTTCTGGAATGCCAGTTTTCGCATTCAGTGAGCCTAAGAGATTACTATCAACAGAAAAATTCTTACTTTCTTCTGTGACAGAGCACCTTCTGTGTGGTATAGGATCACTTAGAGACCGGAATGTTTCTCCACTTGACTCACCATTGCTTCCATTACTTGAGTCAGATCCATTGTTACCAGCTGCGGAAAATTTTCTTCTACGTCGGATAGCACTAGGTGTTGAAGGTGCTTCTAATGGCCCAGCAGTTGCAACTTTAGTGTAGACTGAATCTCCACCTATTGCCACACTTTCATAACCAGTTCTTACTGTTGCTGAAGCTGTAATTCCTGCTTTACTATTCAACTGGCTTGAACCATTCTCCCCCTGAAAACCTGTGGTCACTTTCCATACTGTAAGAGTTTGTCCAGAGCTATCCTTGTAAGATGTGTTGCTAGAGCCCATTTCAGGCTCTGTAACTATTCCTTCATCTGTCATACTAGACTCGTGACCAGAAAGTTCCTCTAGAGACCTTCCACAAGACAAATTTCCATCTGACTCTGCCTTCTTTATGCACTTCACATGAACCTCATCTTCTAAAGAAGCAATATATTTAGTACTTTCTACCTCCTCCCCACATTTCATGAATTTGTTATCCTCTATGGAAACACATTCAGTCTGAACTTCCATTTGATTTATCCTACTTATTTTTTCAAAGACTTGCCTTGCTTCTTGAAGATATTCATCTTGTACAGCAAATGTCATTTTCCCCCCATCTGAATCTGGGCTGTCACTACCGCGGATACCAGCAAGCGCAAGTTCTGAAGAGCTCTGTTTTAGCTGTCCAACCTGAAGTCTGTGTAGTGCTGGCTTGTCAGAATATGTAAAGGATTTGGCACGACGTAAAGTAGCTGTGAGGTCTTTAAGAGTAGGACGCTCACCCATGATCTGTCTGCTGGAAGTCTGTTGTGAGCTTCTACTTCTCTGAAGTGAAGAATGGCCTATTATCTGGCTTCCATATCCACCACTAATATAATTGTAACCATCTTGATCGGTAGACCCTTTATCCCTTTTCCCAACTTTTAACCCTTGAAGGTCAGACTTGAGAAAATTAAGTAGTGTAAGTGTCTCTGAAGCAATATCTGGGTTTGACACAGACTTCCGCTGCTTTACCCTATCTTTTTCAGGACTATAAGAAGAACCTTCACCTTCTTCACTTTTTACTTTCACAATTCCAAGGGGCAACACTGGACGAATACGGACCTGTGATTTAGAGACACTGTCACCATGGCCAAGGCTTGGTGATCTGTATATGTTGAAATTTCCCTGTAAGCTTTTACTAAGTCCACCAGAATTAAAGCAATCCTCGCCTTTCAATGTTTCAGTGCTGGAGTAACGACTACTGTTTCGTGAATCACAAGGACTTGATGCAAAAGGTGGTATGCTGACTTTGGCAATCCTTGACAGTACTGGAATGGAAGATACTGATGTTGGTTGGAATGAATTTACAGGTGATATTGTTCCACTACCTACAAGATGCTTTTTAAAACCTTCTTGGAGCCCACTGGTTTGTAGGCATCCTTCAACCAAATTAGACTGTTTATTTTCTGATGGTTGGGTAGTGCACACATTAAGGTTATTGCAGTCCAACAGGTGAGCACTGCTTTGAATGGACTTCATGGTGTCACATTTACCAGAAAGTTGATCCAAGTAACTAGCTGGAAAACCCTTCTGATACTTTCTGGTAGGATCCATTACCTGGCCATCACTATCGTCTGAATCACCCTTTTCTCTGCTACCCATCACATCTTTCTTTTTCTTTCTTGGAGAACGCTTTCTGAAATTACCCCTACAGGCTAGGGGACGAAGATCCTCCTCTTCACTGCCCGAGGATTGCGTCTGGGACCTAATTCTTGAGCCATTCTTGTTTGCACTGTTAGAAATCTGAAAACATTGCTTGTGTAGTGCTTCATCACTAGAGCTCCCTCTAAGCGTGGCAGTGGAGGGGACAGTCTGTGGTTTAGAACTAGTATGCAAGGAATGCAAACTATCCGATCGCTGTATCGCCTCCTGTTTGTGTAGTCCGCAGGAGACCGAGTGCAACTTGAGCGTAAATGGAACAGAGCTTCTAGGTGGTGGGGGCGGGGGTGGAGGCTTCGGACTGCTCAGTTTCTCAGCCCCCCTCCGGTATTTCTCACGAGTGCTAGCATTTTGGTCAGGTGGATAATTAGAATATGCCTTAGAGGAGGTGCTCGTTATGTCCAAAGGCTGTGACTGAACTAAGGAATGGATGCTACTGCTTCGGAGTTCCGTATGGCAGAATATGGGCGAGTCACCTTTCTCCGGACCCCTACTTTGTTTCCAACCTGCAGCACAGCCCTGTAATTTTGGATCATCAGCGTCCGAGGGCGTCCTGTGCTGCTTCTTTAAGTTCTCTCCAAACAATTTACGCATGGCGGAAACACTTGGCCAGGTCGTTAATAGATCTGAGGCATTTGCAGGTTCTAAACGGTGTGTCTGGTCTCGGAATCCCTGTACTCCCTTAGCAGTTTCATGTAGAAGTTGCTCGTCTTGACTCATTAAGTTGTGAAACTCGTCCGATGCTGCTTGCAAGTTACCTGAGACAGGAGAAGGGTCGCGGCTGCCATGGATGTGACCAGGTGGTGCCGCTGTCAAGGCGTCTTTCTCACACTTGTGTTCGTGGGCTCTGGAATTGCAAACTCCTGACGGTTCTCTGTCAGAAGACAGCAGCAGCAGCTCCCTCACCCCGTTCTCGTCACTCTGCCAAACCTGCCAGTCTCCTCCTCCTTCCCCATCAACTTTCCGGGGAGACCGTACGGCCAGTTGGCTCGCAGCTGCGTTAAAACGCTCAGAAAGCTCACGGACAGAGGCAGAGCAGACAAATTCCCCACTGTCACTGCTCGTTTTACTTTCAGAGTCAGGAATGTTGGCAGAAGTGAGTTTAGAAACTTTTCTGACCACACCGCTACTTGCCGATCCTATCCCAGATGCTGGCAGCTCTGTGTTGTGGTGTGGGGGCTGGGCAGTACGGCCCTGTTGATCTTCTCCTTCAACTAAATTTGAAGCGACCCAGTTTTCCAGCCTCTTGAAAGAAACACTTCGATAGATAGTCACTTTTCTTTCAGACTTTTCGGCCATTGTTTGTGGAAATGTTATTGAGTTCCCTGCGACTCAGTCGCAGCTCTTATCTCCCAAAGTCACCGCTTTATCTTTTGGTGTTTGCAGTACACCTAAAAGACTCACTACTACTACCCCATTTTTCCAGTCAAGAGTTCCTCGCATTTCACTATTTTCAATGAAGTTAAAGTTAAAAAGTGCGAGGCCACCATCCACAGTGTCAAAAGTGTATTAAAAGTGTTTCAGTGCAAGAGATCTACATCACATTTTGATCTATTCCAGTTTTTTTCTTGGCCTTGATTCTGACCTGCTTCCAAACGTACAGGAACAATACAACCCAACACAAACTTTCCGTGAGCCTTCATTTGTGCTGCTAGGGTAGCAAACCGCTGCAGATCCCCCTTGATCCATGTCTCCAAAACAAACCCGAGGTGTCTTTGTTCATGTCCAGTAATGCATACACTTATTCTAAAGGTAGCCTAAGTGCCCACCAAGTTTTATAGTTTTAACGATGACCCTGACTCGTTTTAGCCTACTTTTGTCTTTTTTGTACAGTTTGTTTAAGCATGCACAAAAAAAAAAAAAAAATGCTGGAGAGGTGGAGCCAAATTAAGTGGGGTGGGTTTGTGTGACTAAAACCATTCAGAAGCAGTGGCTACTATTAATTACAGAGAAATGTTAACGTCATAAACCCGTTTTTTCTTTGTTGAGAATTTCATAGTTTATTTTCTTGGAAAGTTTTGATTTTGTTTTTCATTAAACAGTATGTTAACTATTTCATACCAAGCTGCAACCGTGATTTGCAACTGTATTCACAGGTTTAGTTAAACGTGCATGATTCACAAAACATAGTTGTGTATGTGACACTATTTTAAGATTTGAACAGAGCTGTTCTGGAAAAGAAAACAAATCACAACTACATCTGACAATTATCAGTGGACCAGAGCAACTGCAAACCAACCTGCTTTCGCCATCTGGCGGCGTAGTGTCCCCTTGCAGTTATTGGACAGTCCAAAACAAAAACAGTAATTTTCAAGATGCAGCATTGAATATGCCAATACCATGGACATTTTATTATGGAAAATGTATTTGTAAACTACCATTTAACAAAACTGGGATAGTCTGTTAATAAAGGAACTTCGCGGGGGGGGGCGGTTATAACAATATATTTAATCATGCACAATTAGTAATTGTAGTCATACAGCACTGACCTGCATGTACAGTGCATTAAATTAAGATATTCTGTTAGCTAGTTAGCTGACCAGTATACTATTCATTTTGTGGAGAGATGAGAGTGAATAAACCTAATATGACGGACTTCACAGATATGTAAATATTAACTACATCCTGCATGTTTCTGAGCTGGTTATCTACTGAGGTCTTTTGGTAAGCTTTACCTTCTCTGTTTGTCTCCATACCCACTTTTGGTATTTTAACAACTTGAGTTTTTGATATATTAACATACCTGCATTTGGTAGGTACAACTCAGCTTGTCACCACTTTTAGAATTCATGTCATGTTACCTTTTTTTCAAATATTACAATTAACGACGCTCCTTCCCTTTGTAACACATAGATCACAAAGAACTATACACATTTTAAAAGAAAAAAAAATACGACAGTTTACACAAGTTTTATCTACCAGAACTAATGTTCTGTTTCTTAAATACCTTGTCATATTGCAGTACCGGGGCAGTGTTTACATTCAGAAACATGTCATTTCTTGCTTCTATTTCGGTTTAATTTCCCTTCCTGGTATGTTCCATGTAATTTGTCTTTTGAACCTAATTTTTTCCCAGTGGCTAACCATTAGTTGCTGAGGCCCACCTTAGCCTTCCATGGCTTCAAGCTGATGCATGAGAGGAGGCTGAGGAATCTGGTATGGCATCATACTGTTGTCAGGGAGTGTGTCCTAATTGCTGTCCTTGTAGCAGTCCTGAGATCTCCACAACTGCTGCCCTTAGAAGGTGCAGGCATGCTTCCATGTATGTGCATCCTCATGACATGCCGTGTGGAGCTTGCCAGGCTCAGAAGAGTGAGCTGAGCACCCCCCCAAGGATGGGTGAGCTGATGTCAGCTGTTCCCTCTTATCCTCCCCCTCTGGACCCACCAGCACCAGTACTGTTAATCAAACACAGATCATGTGGGGTGCAGTAAGGACTTTATCCATCTGTGCCACGGGGATGCTCTTTTGAACCTTTACTTGTTTTATCTCTTGAGGAGCCACTGAGAATGTTACTAAGAGCATACTGTCTAGTCAATTTCTGATTGATATCTGCCTTATTTCAAGTGTACGTCATTAGAGATACCTTCTAAGAATACAATTTAGTACGTTTTTTTAATGTATTCTCATTTTTAAAACTATTTATCTTAAAAGTACACCTTTACTGATCTAAATGTAATAATCTGTCTCTTTATTTACATAAGCTGCTACTAATACTTTCACATTTTTCATTTGAGCTGCTCATTTGATAGCAATAAACTCACTCCCGCTTGCAGCTGTTCTATCAGATGCTGCCTCATTTTACACAGCACTTGTGTATCTTTTCATATCCTGTATGCAAAATAACTCTTGGTTTATACATTTAAGTAATTACTTTTATATCTACTTATTGTTTAATTTATGTAGTAAACACCCCTTAATTCATGACTATTGTAATACTTGCTAAACTCTACTTTATTATACTTTTATAGGTTCATATGTAATTACTATGCTTAAAATCTAGTGAGTCATTGAGGAGGCTAGCCCACATTTCCATTTGTCTCCAAGCACTGTCTGGTTAAGTGACTCACGCAAAGTCACACAGGAGACAAGTGAATACTGAAAGAATCAAACCAGTACCATAGGAACTCAAGTTCACAACCTTACATACATGCATATAAATATTTCAAGCTTGCCAATATACCAAAACAGTTTTTCCCATAATAAGTGTCCAGGCAGTTCTTAAAAATATCTAAACTAGTGCTTGCTTTAATGTAATTTGGTAGTCTATTCCATGCATCAGCTACTCTCTCAGAGAACTAAGTAATACACTTCTCAGTCCAACAGAATCTTCTGCATAGTTTGCTTGATAATTCTCTACTACTTTTTTTAAAAACTCAAACATTCCCATAGAGAAAGTTGTCTCTTAATGCTCTATATACCCAAATAAGGTCTCCTCTTAAATATCTTTGTGAGACACTGTAGTTCAGATATTTTAAGCTTTCATAATGATTTAAATTTTCACATCCATGGATGTCACTGGTATATTTCCACTGTACTCTTTCCAGTTTACTCATGCTTGTTTTCTTATAAGGTTTCTGTGTTGTTAGACGTATATCCAGCCAACAGAAGATAAACTGCGACACAAGTGTTTAGCGCTTTCATTCACTAAATTTAATTCGTGAACTTCTTCAGAAAACAAACATACAAACCTACCCAGATTCCCTTAAATACTTAAAAACAGGAAATGACATCAAAATTAATTAATTAAATTGAATCACAATCTATTCTAAATCATGTGTATTCTTAGCTACATTTATATTAATACTGATAACATATTTAACTATAATGTTTGAAGTGTGTGATATATAAAGCAAAAATAAAAATGAAAATAAGAATGAATATAATAATAAAAAAAGAAAAGTGGTTAATAATTAAAACTAATGCATATGTTAGACATATGACCTTGTTGTGAATACAACATGTAATCCTTCGCAAAAGTTACCTATTAGATAAAAAAACATTTCAGATTAATAGATTCATTAAGTCCCGGTAACTTGTCTGCAGCTAGACAAAGTTGCCATAATGTTTCTTTACATTCTAAAATGTTGTTCAAATCCCCTCCATATACCACTTCATTCACCTTCTCTAATACTGAAAATTCAAATTTTTTGAAATCTGAACACACTGCAGCATGTTTAGCGAGTGAGTTGAACATATCTTTATTTTTAATGGATAGATTGTGCTCATATATTCTACGTTTCAAGGTTCTTTTAGTTTTCCTTATGTAGTAATGATTGCATGACACACAACAAGCAATGTATACTACATATTCTGTATTACAATTAAAATATCCTTTGGCCCATATTGTGTAATTTAAAGACTTTACAGTCACAAAGGAACTATTGCTAATGAATCTGCACTGTTTGCAGTTCTGACAAGCATAGGTTCCTATCTTGATACTTACTGCTCTAGTATTTTCATGATGTTTTCTGTTGTCTACTTCTAACACAGACTTTATATTGACCACCTTTTTGTAAGTGAATCTAGGTATTGTACCTATTTTTGTAGCTAATTCCTTGTTCCCCAACAAAACTTTCCAATTGTTTTGGATGATGTCCCTTATAAACCACATTTCATTAACTATGGGTAAAGGAAATGAAATGTTGTAACTGTTTTTAGTTTCCATTTTCTCTAAAACTGGACTTATACAAATATCCTTTGACAAAAGGATAGGTTTGGCTATTCCTTGCCTTAAAGATGTAACTTCCCATTCAGTGTTCTTTATCCAGTCTACACCATATCCCCTATGTAGAAATAAAGATCTTAGAAATGTAATTTCATTTGAAAAAATATCATCACCTGTTGTTAACCTACTTCAATGAATGATCTGACCCTTAACTACCCATTTTTTCATGTGTGATGGGTGCAGACTTTCCTTGTGTAAATATTGATTTGCAAAAATTTCTTTTCTAAATATTCTACTTTGGAATGCGTTGTTTTCCTTGTCTAAACTTAATTGCACATCCAAATATGAAATGTTCTCAGCAAACCCACTGATCTTGAATTCTAAAAAATTAGTAGTGTTCATATCATAAACCATATTCACAAATTCCTCGTGAGCCTGTCCACAGAAAAAAAAAATATTGATAAATCTAAAATGATTGCACCTTACTGTAATTCTGGTGTTTAACAAGAAATTGAAGCTCCCAATTTGCCATCACTAAATTGGCAAATGCTGGTGCAACTCTAGCCCCCATTGCTACACCTGAAATCTGTTGGTAGATGTATTTGTCAAATTTGAAAAAAATTGTTGTCAAGAACCAGTTCCATTAAACTACAAATTGTGTTAATCTTGGTATTACCAAAGTCTGTGTTTTCAGTCAAATATTCTCTTAGATAGTCTAATCCCTCTTGTTGGTTTATAGAGGTATACAAAGACTTTACGTCTAATGTGCCAAAGACAGTATGTTCTAGGTTAACATTTAAATCTCATAACTGCTCTAAAAGATGCCAAGAATCCATTATATAAAATTTAGATTTTTGCACTATTAGGTTTAGAACATGATCAAGCCAAATAGATATATTTTCAGTTTTGGAATGTTTAGCTGAGATGATGGGCCTAAAAGGTGGATTCGACTGATTAGCTTGTATTTTTGGAATACCAAATAAAGTAGTTAATTTTGGATACTCAACCAAAAGATAGTCATAGGTGTCGTAATTCAGTTCGCCTTGACTAAACATATCATACAAGGCTACATCCACTTTTTGAAAACTTTTTCTAACTTCTTTGATGTTTACTTTTTTGTATGTGACACTATCATCTAACATTTCAAGTAAAGACTTAATATATTGATTGGTGTTCATAATCACTATCTTGCCACCCTTGTCCGCCTTCATTGTTCTAATGTTAGAATTGCTACACAAGTCTTTCAAAGCCATTTTTTCTCCCTGGTTCAGATTTTCTACATAATTGTAAGAACTAATCTATCTAAAATCATTTTCACATAAACTTTGGAAAACTTGAAGCGTAGTGTGTAAAGGAGGGTTGAAAGTACTAGGTTTCTTTGGTTTATGATCAAAAATCCTGGTATCTGATGTTTCTATGACATCTTGCATGATATAACTTAAATTTAATTTTCTCAAATACAACCTAAAGTCTATCAACAACCTCCCTATGTTCATTTTGTTTGAAGGTATAAAGGAAAAACCTTTTTTCAACACATTCACTGCTTCATTTGTCAAAATAGTATCAGACAAGTTAACAACACTAATGTCATAATCTTCTGCTGTTCTTGTGGATGTTTGTATTACATCCAAATCCTTTGACGTTAGTGTTTCCTGTAGTTTTGATTTTTCCCTTTCCCTTTTCCCTTCCCTTTGTATTGGGTGGTATTGTACCACCTGTGAGTCTGTTTGTTCTTTACATTGTCCATGGGAAAAGGAACTTGATTTTGTGATTTGGTACCACAACTAACTGCTTGGGCATAATTTACTTGACTATTTCTTATAGTGTCCTTTCTGGAATGTTCACCTCCAGATGATGTAGTGCCTCTAGTATCATTGCCATCTGCATTATCAGTGTTGTCTTTGGTAATATTATTTTTTGCCAACGGAGAACAAACTACTTCGTTAGCATGTGTAAATATATCTTGTACAGATGGACAGTTATTATTGACATTGGGTGGATTGGTTCCTTGCACATTTACCACCCTGTCTTGTGAGATGTAAGCTTGTTTGTTTTGATATGCCAAAATGCTTCTTTTTAATTTCGATTGTTTTCTTGCCACTATTGTAGCCCGATGTCTGTCAGCCTTCGCCTCGACACTGTTGTAAAGTACTACGTGGCCTGTGAAACAACCATAATTTTGAATTTTTGTATCAAGATCTTTGATATTCTCTTTGAGTACTGTTAACTCTTTTTGGTAGTGTGCAGTAAGTAAGCACATCATAGTAATGCCCGTATTGTTGTACAATTCGATCAATTGTTCACATAAATTGTCACCTGCTTTTACACAATTAGGAAACTTGGCTGTATGCAAGCCTTGAGGTACTAGTTTCCTGTTTATACACTCTTCAAAGTATAAAATTTCAAGTTCCAAGGTGACATACCTAAATACCATTTTCTCCAGTTCAAAAATGGATTTTTGCAATTGACATTATCCATGTAACTGTTATCTATATTGCACTTGTTGTATTGTCCGAATTGATCGTCTGTACTGCTGAGAACGGATTGTCATAGGATTTGCAAACATAATCCCAAACATTAGACTCTCTAGCGTTTGAATGTTCAGTAGAAACCTTTTTTGCCGCTACGTTCTCACTCACGAAATCCACTCCATCCTCCATTACATCATTTCCTGTATCTTTGCATGGTGTATTTGAAACATTTTCAGACCTGGTTTCACTTCCCTTGGTTACAGAGTCTGACGGAGGTGAACAAACCATACTTTCTTTAACAATTTTAACAATAGTAGCAATAAAATCTTCCTGGATGTGGTGATTCAAAGGAGAATGTTGACTTTTGCCACTTTCGGGAACCGGGTAAACTGACAAGTTGAGTAAACTTGCTTGACTTGTGGGACTTGCTTGACTCACACCCTCTGCAGCCATAGATAAACTTCCAAGAATATAATCCAAATAAAAAAACTAAACCGAACTGCAAACATAAAAAAACAAAACTTAGACGTATATCCAGCCAACAGAAGATAAACTGCGACACACGTGTTTAGTGCTTTCATTCACTTAATTTAATTCGTGAACTTCTTCAGAAAACGAACATACAAACCTACCCAGATTCCCTTAAATACTTAAAAACAGGAAATGACATCAAAATTAATTAATTAAATTGAATCACAATCTATTCTAAATCATGTGTATTCTTAGCTACATTTATATTAATACTGATAACATATTTAACTATAATGTTTGAAGTGTGTGATATATAAAGCGAAAATAAAAATGAAAATAAGAATGAATATAATAATAAAAAAAGAAAAAAAGAAAAGTGGTTAATAATTAAAACTAATGCATATGTTACACATATATAGGGGATATGGTGTAGACTGGATAAAGAACATTGAACTAACAATGTAACTAACAAATGATGACTTCATATTTCTGATTTTCTAGACTTTATAAATCATTTTACACAACTTATAACAATCATTAACCAATTGATTAATATGTTTAGAAAAACTCAAAGTTAGATTACCCATATACCCAGGTCCTTAAATGAATCTACGGTTTCAATCCCTGAGTGCTGTATTAAATATTCACCTTTCAGTTTATGTCTCCCAAATCTCATATGCCTAGTTTTTGATGTAATTATCAGCATATTATTCCCCAAATGCCAAATGGTCAATTTAGTCACGTTCTTTTACAGGCATCTGTAACACATGTAATCAGTGTATCCATTTTTAAGTAATCTGCATACAGACTGTAGAACACCTCTGATGAAAAAGATACATCTTACAGATACAATCTAAACAAATATGGGCCTAGGATAGAGCTCTGTGCAACACCCTGACCGTAAACCATGAATTTCACCTGTCCAATTTCTGTATGATGCTTAGCATGTCCTATTTGTAAGCCATGCAGCTATCCATCTTATCAAGAGTACATTGGTACCTAGTTGTTCTAATTTATTAATCAGTGTTGTATGTATGACCCTATCAAATGCTGAAGTTAAATCTATGCAACTTGCATCATTGCACAATTTTTCATTCATAGTTATATCATTATAAAGTATATTACAGGTGGTAATAGATCTATTTTCAACATATACATGCTAATATATGGTTTCAAATGCCATCATTTCCAATTCTGACAATGTTGTTGTTGTCTTTCGGCTTTTCCTGGTTAGGGGTCGCCACAGCGGAACTCTGGTCCGCTAATGATTGGCAGTAGATTTTCACGAACTCCGAGGTGCCAGCTCGACGTTCAACCTTCAACGAAGGCACGCCTATTTACGCATGTCCAATTCTGACAATAAATTATCTAATATTAATTACCTTCTCTATTATTTTTCCACAACATGAAAGTAATTTTAAGGGTCTTTATGATTCTAGGTTTGTCTTATTCCCCTTCCCCTTAAAGACAGGTTTTAACAAGTGGATGTCTCCAGTCTTGAGGAATCTCCCCATATTTATATGACCTAGTAAATAGCAAATATAATGGTACTCTAAGCTCTTGCTGAAGTATTCTCAGGTCATTATTACTAATTCTGTCTCATAGATTCATAGATTACTACTAGGCTAAATACCCTTGTGGGCCATTTAAAGCCTAGCCAATTACCCCATGTGAGAATCAAACCCTGCACTTTGTCTCTGTAAGGTAAACACCTTAACTATTATGCCAAATCCCACATTAACCATTATGCCAAATCCTCCCTGTGTTTGTTTGGATCCAGTTTGTTTAGTTATTTTTCAATATGATATTATTTGATTTGAGTATTTGAGGTTACCTGGATTTCAGTAGGACAATTTATCACCCTAAAAAAACAAGTACATTGCACTTTAGGTTTAATACTTTAACTGGCAGACCAGAGCACTAGTTGGTGATGTTAAATAATCAACACACTTTATTTAATGCAACACAGTCTGAGCAACACAAAAGCGTTTTCGCCTACACAGAGCAAAGACCTTATAAAATAGTACAAACTATAAAAACAGCTTCCTTTTATATAGTATCCTAATTAGATCTACTTCAATTAATTACTGTATTAACATTTCAAGATACATTGTCTAAAAATAATCAACTGAAAAAACAGTAATGTTATTATTCTTTGCTCTCACATGAAATGTATACAAAATCCATAACATCAATATGAATTACATAATAAAAATGTGAACAAATAAGTTAAAAAAAGTATAGATATATAAACTTTCATGTGACTAAAATGTAACCCTATGTTCATGGGAACTATTGTTTTATATTATGTAGTACCGGTAGTGGTGCTGTGGTAGCGTTGTCGCCACACAGCAAGACGTTGTCGCGTTCGATTCTCAGCTAGAACGTCCTCTGTGTGGAGGCTATGCATGAATGGGCGTGCCTTCATTGAAGGTTGTGCGTCAGGGCTGGTAACTCGGCACATAAAAATCCACTACCAAACATTAGCGGACCGGAGTTCTGCTGTGGTGACCCCTAACCGGGATAAGCCGAAAGACACAACACGAAGTAAAGAGGTTTTGCACAATTTTCCAACACATAATATACAAGTGCTGTGCATACTGCTGTCTGTAAAACCTTGAATATACTACAACATCTAACATGAAAATATATTTTTTCTCTTAAAATATTTACAGCATCCTTATCTATAAAATATCAGTCTAATAAACTTTAGATTATAATAATTCCGTATTTTACCCTACATTGCATTTATATAGTTAATACTGCATTTAGTCCGCTCATAGTTGTGGATGACAATTTATCGCCCTCTTTGTTCAGCCAAACTGCTTTGCATAATATTTTGTAAATATATCTATAATCCATTGTCTAGAATAAATTTAACAATCTACACAGTTTATTAATTTTCATGTCTTTACTCCTGCACCTTATGTATCTATAAGGTGGTTTCCTATTAAGCACAATATCTTTATATACATTTTCTTCAAAAATATCTTGATCTTGTCTTACACTATCTGCCGGATTCACGATGGCTTGCACGGAGTGTACGAGTAGAGTAAGACTCCATGCAGCCATCATGTCCGACGAGCGATCCAGGAACAGCTTGTAGGGGCGTGTAAGGGAGCTCCTAAAACGTCTCCTACACGGACAGGGCTGGGATATGCAAATTACCTCACTTGCAGCCGAAAGGCATGCAAATGAGGCAAATTTGCGATCCAGGAAGCACAAACCTGTCCGTGTTAGCTGTAGAAATGTACTCAGTTGGCAACTGAGTACCATTCTGCAAATAGCACAATGGGGCCTTGTCAGCTCCAAATAAAGGTTGCATATGGTTGAGGAAGTATGCCAATGGCCAAATATATGGCCATTGGAAATGTTCCCAGATGCAAAATTAAAATAAAAATACTTTTTTTTTTCGTCGATTTCCGATGTTTAAGCGCAGCGCCGCGCAAATGGGGTGCACTATAAAAACCATAAAATAAGAAAATAAAAGCCACAAACATGGAACTTATGAAAATTGTTAAATTACAATGTAAGGGAATAGCAGGCTGAAGACAACATGGCCACCGAGTAGGGGTTGCTAAGGGGAGAAGCCCAGTCTAAGACATGTAACCAAGCATTAGTAGGCAATCCTATGTAAATGAGTGTTAGGATAGTGAATCACACTTTTACATAGCAAATGAGCACAGTCAGTGGAGTGTAGGAGTAGAATATGGGGAGTAACAGAGTAGGAGATAGGTGACATCACAAGGGGGTATGTATGAAAGTAGTGAAGCTCATAGGAGCAGAGTGGCATGTGTCAGCTGTCAGTTAGACATCATGGAAAGAGGTGTGTCAACAGGTAGGCCAGGGAAAGCCAAGAAATGGAAGGTGTATACTGTGGATAACACCAAAGTTTCTTGCTGAGTGGGTATGCGTGCGTGTGCGCGCCTGTAAACCCGAGTAAGACAGAGTGCGTGTGTGGAAGCGTGAGTGCGCGCGTTTAAGCCGGAGTAAGCATATATACGGCTGTTTAAAGACCTGTAAGCGCATTTGCGCTGGTGTGCATGCGTTGTAACCCAAATAAGCAAGTTTTAGTCCGTGTAAGCATGTGTGCGCGCGTGTGACCTGCTGTGAGCATGTTTGCGCTTGTATGCGCGTCGTTCCCCCCTGAGGAAACAGAAAGGAAAAAGGAAGCACAACAAATAATAGGAAGCTACCAGGGAATACTAGTAGAACTAGCAGGTGAAAACAATCAGAATCAGGCAATTACACAGGCAGAACACTAGCCCAGCCCAGCACTTAAAACTCTGCAAACAACAGTGCAGTTTGTTTCCCTCAAGAGACACTGCAACACTGGAGTAAGCTACTAGAAGTGAAAACTGAAAAAGCTTTACTCAGACAAAAGATGCTAGAGGCTGCCATTGCTGTTATAAGGCGACATATGCAACATGCTGAGGGTGGTGACAATGCAAATGCTGCCGGACAACCCACAGTGAGGAGACGGAGAAGAGTGTACAGGCCCAGGGTCACCTACCAGGGGTTACATGACCTGGAGAGAGTGGAGCACTATAGAGTGGGCAGAGACCTCCTGCAGCAAATTGTTGAGCTGTGCAGGCCACGCCTCACACACAGAACCAACAGAGGGGAACCCATCCCAGTAGAAACCAAGGTATGTGTTGGCCTAATAATACTAGCAACAGGTACCTTCCAGAGACCAACTGGTGATATGATGGGGATATCACAGGCATCAGCATCCAGGGTACTGCACCAGTTCCTGGATGCCATGTCAGCACATGTCGGTGATCATGTATATTTCCCCAATTCCCATGAGGTATTGGCCAGCAATATGCATCTCTTCCAGCAAATAGAATACCCTGAGGTAGTGGGTGCAATAGACTGCATGCATATACGCATCAAAGCACCAGCTGGTGAGTGGGGTAGGGCCTACATTAACCACAAGGGCTTCCCCTCCATCAACTGCCAGGTCGTGTGTGATGCCCAGGGCATAATAATGAATGTGTGTACTGGCTGCCCTGGAAGCTACCATGATTCCCATATCTGGCATCTGACGCAGCTGTACCAGACATTTGTCAATGGGGACATCCCACATGGTCACTTAGTGGGGGATGCTGGCTATGCACTGGAGCCGTGGCTGATGACACCCATCAGAAACGCACACACACGTGAACAGGAACGCCATAATGAGGCACATGCACAAACACAAAATGTAATTGAGCGTGTGTTTGGGTTGCTCAAGTCACGGTTCCGGTGCCTGGACACATCTGGTGGAGCCTTGCAATACTCACGAACTACATGTACCCAAATTGTCATGGTATGTGCTATGCTACATAATATGATTCTGCGAAAACAGCTGCAGCAGGACCAGCATAGGCCTGGGCCAAACAGCCCCCCCACCATTGCCAAGGCCATCACAGGCAGAGCATGACTCGAAGGAGGAACAACCTGAGCCTGCCCCAGTAGGCAGAAGGAGGCGTGCCCAGTATGCCTTGGCCTTGGCAAAGAGGCAACGCATAGCACATACACTGGCTCAGTAGGAATCCTGGAAATGATACCTCTCTCTGACTCCCACATATAGTGAAAGGGATGCCTAAGTTGACACAACCTGCTTTCAAACGTGCAGGGAGTGTAGTATGTGCATCCAACATAGGCAGCCCTGAAGCACCACCTGAGGCATGATTGCCATGTGTTAAGCAATGTAAGGTAGTGCTAAACAGCATTTACCACCATGTAGTATATGCAAACTTGATGACCTTGAGTATCATCCTACCCTCACCAAACATGATGCCACAATATGAAGACAAGATGATCAATCACAACAATTGGCTTAAGTATTGGTGTCAGTGAAAGGGGATCCAATGCCTGTCAGCCTGGGATGACATGCTCGACAAGACATGATGCTTTGCTAGGGATGGCTTTCACCTGTCACCTGTGGCCTGTTGGATATTGCCAAAGGCTCTTGTCACCCCCATAGTGCCTTTTGTAGGTAAGGCTCAAAAGACAAACCCACCTCCATAAGTATCACAAGGGATAAGAAACTAGAAGTAATGCTACTCAATGCCAGAAGTCTAAACTGCAAGATGCACGCAATCCAAACTCTCCTCAGCATGGAGAATGTTGATATCTGTGCAGTAACAGAAACCTGGTTCAAGTCTCCCAAGAGCACCCTAGCACTAACAGGTTATACCTCATACCATGCTTTACAGCTGCAAAACATGGAACAAACTACAAAAGGAGGGTGAGTATCAATATTTGTCAAAGATATCCACACCCCCAGGTTGGTGGCACAGCATGAAGCATCAGAGACTATCCATGTGCAACTAACGGTGGGTAAAACCGCCTTCCAGTTCATAGCCTGCTACAGCCCACACTCCTAAACCCAGGAACCACACTTGGCTGACTGGAGAACACATGAAAATATGAAGGTCTCCCCAAACACCATTATATTGGGCGACTTCAACTACCCAAACATAGACTGGGAGCATTACCCTAGCTGCAACACCCTAGCCCAAAGGTTCCTAGAATTTATAAACTCAAATGCTATGGAACAACTTGCTACCACTCCCACAAGAGGGGAAAACATACTGGACCTGATCATCACCAACATGGGGACTCTATGCCCAAGACCAGAAGTGTATCCCTCACTGGTAAGATCAGACCATAGAGTAATCTCACTGGATATTCACATCCCGACCCAGCCCATGGCCAGAAAACCACAGTGAAAATTTTTCACTAAAGCAAATGTCACACTCCTCAAAACCAAGGTGGAATCCTTCACAGCCCCTGTGCCTGTGGAAAATACGGCCCAGACCTCAGAACCCTTTATAAATGCATTCTATGAACACCTTCAGGAATGCATGGATCATGCAATCCCAATTAAAACCAAGATCCAATCCTCCAAAGGCAGGCATCCTGTCTGGTGGACCCCAGCCATAAAAAACATACAATACAAGGAGGAAGCTACTATATGATAGAGCAAAATCCCAAAAAGGGAAGGCATCTCTGATCAGTATTATTGAAAAACTACGGCCACACATAAAATCATCTAAGGCCATCTTTGAGATACAAATTGTACAGGACACTAAGGATAATCACAAGGCTTTCTTTAGTTATGGTAGGAACCTGGGTGGGAACTCCCAGATATGCTCAGAATTAGTCCAAAATGACAAACAATACACCAAACCCACAGACATTGCCAACATCCGAGCTGACAGGTTCAGTGCAAACTTCTACCCCCCTCCCCACCAAAAGGGCAAATATCTATCCCAGCAGAGTGCTGGCCCCCTGACATCTCAGATGCCCAGGTAACAGCCAACCTCTCCAAAGCAAAACACACAGCATCAATGGGACCAGACAGTGTCCTGGGCTGTGTCCAACATGAACCCCAAGAAGAATTGAACACAAACATAAAATGACTGTTCAATCTCAGCCTTACCACAGGATATGTACCCAAAGAGCAGTGTACAGCAACAGTGGTCCCTCTCCACAAAGGTGGTGCCTCAATGGATACTGCAAACTATCGCCCCAGAAGCCTGACTAGCTTGGTCTGCAAATCTATGGAAAGGATCATCATGGACCTCAGAAATAAAGATATTGGGGACCTACAGACACTGGATCCTACCCAGTTTGGCTTTGTTAAGGGCAGATTCTGCCTCTTAAACCTGGTTGAATCATTTGAAACAGTCACCAAGGCCATTGACGAGGGGAAGGTGGTCCACACAGCCTACCTGGACCTCGCAAAAACCTTCCATACAATACCCCACTTGGTCATTATAGATAAGCTCACCAGCTTCAATATAAACCCCTATGTCACTAGATGGGTTGCAAACTGGCTCAAGGACAGAACTCACATGGTCAGAAATGCTGGAGCCATGTCAGACTCCAAACCAGCTACAAGTGGCATCCCACAAGGCTCAGTCCTGGGACCTCCCTTGTTTGGTATATATTTCTCGGAGGTACAGGCCAACACAGAAGGACTGTGGCTGAACAAGTTTGCAGATGACTGCAAACTGGGCGCCATAATTGACCCTCCAGCTGACACAAGCATCCTACAAAATGGCCTCATAGAAACAGACAACTGGTGCCAGAGCCATGTCCTCAAGCTAAACACAAAAATGTGTATAGTCATCCCCTTTGGCAAAAACTAAGTGCCCACAAATTACCACAAAGGTGGTAACCCATTAAGTATGGAAGAGGTGATAAGGGACCTGGGGACCCAAGTTGATAGCAATCTCTCATTTGACAACCACGTGGCCAAAGTGTTTAGAAAAACATTTCATAAAGCCCACCTAATCATGAAGGTATTCACATCTAGATCAAGGGAGGTCATCGTGCCTCTTTACTCATCCCTCATCAGGCCCATAATTGAGTACAATGCCACTTGTGGGATGTACCTTATCAGACACCTGCAGCAGCTGGAAAGACCACAAAAGTACCTCACCAGGAGGATCAAAGGGCTCAAACACATGCCATTTGCTGCCTGGTTAAAAAAACTGCAGCTCCACTCAGTGGCATACCGCCTGCCCAGAGGTGATCTGTGCCTGATGTATAAAGCCATGTCCAACCTGGAATCAATGGACATGCTGCACCTTGGAAAATCAGAATCCCATCAAGCTACGCTACCAAGAGACCTGAACCTCAGGACTGAAATAAATAGGACATGCTGGAGTGACAGATTCATAACCCAGAGGCTCCCTCCACTCTTGAGTAAACTCCCACTCCAGGTTAGCCAGAGTCCCTCATTGACTCTCTTCAAGGGGAATCTGGATGAGTGGATGGGAGATTGTAGGTTTACCCTGGGTATCACTTCTATGTCACTGTTAGACAGAGGCACAGTATACTAACCTTGAAAAATGTCATGGCAAACTCCACTTAAAATGTGTGTTGAAAGCCAAACACACTCTGGCCAGGATTATAAATGCCCTAGGGCAGATAGCCTAGTATGAACCTATGAACAGAATCACACACACCAACTAGTACAAATGTGGTCAATGTGGAGTAAAGTTTGGCAATGTCCACCCAAGTTGGTGAATACACAGCAATGTTGGACAAGCCTGGTTTAAGTAGGCCATAGCTGAACAAAATGCAACATGCTCATAGTTGTCCAACTGGCCCTTAACCAGTCTGGTCTGCTCAGTATGAACATTTAAAGCAGTGATGGGACTCAAAACCATGATACTGTGCACCATAGTGAAAGTACTGAACCAGTACACCATGACAGTATTGCAGTGTTTAGCCAGTATGAAAGAATGTTGACAAGTCTTTGCAAACTATCCCATGGAAATCCTGCAGGCACAGCACAATCCCTGTTGAGTTATGACACAAAGGAGCCTGGAAGTAAGAACACAACATGACTTCCAACACACACAGTATAAATGTCAATATTGGTCATGTTCACACACAGCCACAAATGTAGTGGACTTCAGATCACAACATATGGAAAGGTCACACTGGGCATGCTCACACACTTAGATAAATGAGACATATGTCAGGCAACAAACCATGGAAAGCCTGAACTGGGCATGCTCACACCCCATGACTGAGTATAGCAGTCGGCCACACATATCTGGCAGTTGTATGTGTTAAGCCAGGAACCTCCCACGATCCAGCAATCTGCCCTGTGCACACAGTTAAATGACAACAGACACATATATTAATATACTGGAACCCTGTCATGATCAAACATGTTACGCAGATACACAAGTTGTTCATAGAAATTGGGAAAGCTACGGCAATAAAGACCTGTAAACAGTATCAGCAACAAATATTGTGCATCCCCAACATAAACACAGGTGCAGAGGTCGATACTAGGCTGTCTGCCCTAGGGAATTCATAGGCCTAGGCAGAGTGTATTTGGCATCCACCTCCCCAGTAGAGTAGCTTACTGTGCCTCTGTAAAGTAGGTCACAGAAGGCACCCTTTAAGGCTAGTTTGCTGTGCCTCTGTCAAGCAGGGACACAGTGAAGATCCCAGGGGTGAATTTGCAATTTCCCATCCATGCGGCTGGATTTTGCTGGAAGAGGGTTGGCGAGGGGCTATGTCTAACTTTAATTGGGATTCAATTCCAGAGTGAGGGGAGCCTCTGGGTAATGAATCTGTCCCTGCAACATGTCCTATTTAGTTTTGTGCTGAGGTTTAAGTCCCTGGAGTGTGTAGCTCTAAGGGTCTTGGATATTATGAGATGGAGCATGTCCATTACTTCTGGGTTTGACATGGCTGTGTACGTCTGGCATAGATTACCTCTGAGTAGGCGTTAAGCAACTGAGTAGAGCTGGAGATCCTTTAGTTGAGCTGCATAGGACATCTGTGTGTAGCTCATGATCCTCTTGGGGAGGTACTGTTGTGGACACTGTAGTTGCTGCAGGTGTTGGGTAAGGTACACCCCAAAAGGGCCATTGTAGTCAAACATGGGCCTGATGAGTGACTAGTAGAGGGCCACAATGACCTCCCATGATCTACATGCAAACCCCCATGTGATAAGGAGGGCTATATAAAGGTCTTTGCAATGACTCTGTCAATGTGATTAGCAAAGGAGAGGTTACAATCTATGTTGGTCCTCAAATCTGTAAATACATCTTCTGTACTTAATGGATTACCACTTATGTGGTGATTTGTGTGCACCTTGTTTTCCCCAAAGGGGATGACTATGCATGTCTTAGCATTTAGCACGAGGCCATGGCTCTGGCAACAAGCATCCATCTCTGTGAGACCCTTATGGAGGAAGCATGTGTCAGCTGCAGTGTTGCTTATGGCCCCTGGTTAGCAGTCATCTGTGACGTTTGTTAGACATAATCCCCCCGTGTTAGTCTCAACCTCAGAGAAGTACATACTGAACAGGACAGGTACCACAACTGAGCCCAGTGAGACACCAGTTGTAACTGGTCTGGAATTGGACATGGCACCTACAATTCTGACCATGTGGGTTCCATCCCTGAGGCAGATAGAAACACATCTAGTGATATAGGTGTTGATAGTTAAGCTGGTAAGCATATGTATGATGCCTGAGTGGGGTATTGTGTTGCAGGCTTCTGCAAGGTACAGGTAGACTGTGTGAACTACCTTGCCCTCACCCATGTCTTCAGTAACCATTCAAATATATGAACTATGTGTAAGAGGCAAGATCTGCCCTTAACAAAGCCGAATTGTGTATGATCCACTGTCTGAAGGCTCACAACGTTTTTGATTATGACTTCCATGATAATACGCTCCATAGCTTTTTCTACCACATTAGTCAGGCTTATGGGGTGATAGTTCATGTGGTCCATTGTGGCACCACCTTTGTGGTGTGGGAGCACTGTATCTGTATGCCATTCTCAGGGTACATATCCTGTAGTAAGGCTAAGTTGGAACAGTGACTTAATGTGAGTGTTCAGTTCTACTCAGAGCTCGTGTAGGACACAGCCTGGGACACTGTCCGGTCCCATACATATGCTGTGTTATTTGCTGTGGAGAGGGCACCTTTCACCTGTGCATCTGTGATGTCAGGAAGGTTACATTCATTTGGGATGGGCATCTGTACCCTTGGGGGGTAAGGGGGGGCGTTTGTGCAGACTCTGTCTGCCAGGGTGTAGGCTATGTCCGTAGGTTTGGCATATTTTGTGCTGTTATGCAACAATTCAGAGCATATCTGGGTTGTTTCCACACATATTCCTGACATAACTAAAGAAGGCCTTGTGATTATCTGTAGTGTCTGGTCAATTTCACTGTCAAAACATGCAAGTGATGATTATATGAAGGATTGAAGTGCCTTGCCAATACTGTTCAGAGATGTCCACCCTCTGTGGGATATTGCTCTGTTATGTAGTAGCTTCCTCCTTCTATTGTACAGCTTATATATGGCCGGGGTCAACCAGACAGGTCTCATGTTTTGGAGGAGTCATGGTTTATTTGGGATAGCATGATCAATGCATACCTGCAGGTGCTCATACAATGCGTTTGTAAAGGACTCTGCAGATTGGGCTGTATTATCCTCCAGCACGGGGCCTTTGAAGTATTCCACCCCAGTCTTCACAAGTGCAACGTCTGCTTTTGAGAAATTCTTTACAGTGATTTCCTTGGCTGGGGGTGGGGATGGGATATGGATGTCCAGGGAAAGTTGTTTATGGTCTGATCTTAACAATGAGGGTTCTACCTCTGGTGTGGAACATAGAGTCCCCATGTTGGTGATGATCAGGTCCAATATGTATTCCCCCTTGTGGGTGTGGTGACTGGTTGTGCCATAGCACATGGATCCACAAATTGTAGTGGCTGTAGGGTGATGTTGTTGAGGGCCTGAGTAGTATCCCCAGTCAATATTTGTGTACCTGAACTCAACCACTATAATGGTGTGTGTGAAGACCTTTATATCCCACACTGTTCCCAGGAAAGCTGAGTGCAGTTCCTGGGTATGGGGGGGTGGGGGGGTGGTGGTCTGAACTACACACCAAACCAAAAGGCAGTTTTGCACTATGGTAGTTGTATATGTATGGCCTGTCATGCTTAGTGCAGTGGTACCAACCCAGAGGTGTGTGTATCTGTGATATATATGGATACACATCCTACTTGTGTTGTGTGTTCCAAGTCCTGTGGTCACGAAGCATGGTATAGAACATAACCTGGCAGTGCCAGTGTGCATATGTGACCCTGAACTAGGCATCTGTTAATGCACAGATATTGTTATCCCCCATACTGAGGGATAGTAAAAGATGTACATTTCTCTTTGGAAAGACTGATGATGTCAGCACCCTATAAATACAGCAGGAGAAGGGAAATCATCCAGTAATGCGAATAGCGTGCTGTGATAATGTGTCTCTCACAAGTATCATAACATAATTAGGTAGGGGTTTGAATCCAACAAATGACGTGTGTGTTTGTCACAGTTTGTCAATGTGTTGTGTGTTTTGCTTTTATTATTGTATGACATATTATTATAACAGTAATTTCAATGCACACATCAGGTATGTGTGTGCCACATACAGATATGTACCTGTGACCTTTAGTAGTTCTTATGTGTGAAGCCTGCCTCATATGATTACAGTTGTTACCTTTGCCAGCATGTGCCGCAGCTTACCAGACCTTAGGCCATACATGTATGTTGGTGACAATGCAGGCTACTGCAGTGATCTGTGTCCTAGGCCAACTATGTGACACGCACCCATGAAAGCTTTGATAGATTAATGTGGGTGAGGGTTCATGTCTGGAGTATATGTCAGACATGTTAAAACACAGCAAAGTCTGTGAGTGATGGACATCCAGTGTAGGTGTATGGCAACTGTTGCCGATATGCATACAGACACCTTCTTGCTTAGGTGATACACCGAGGGACTGAAGAATGCCTTTGGAAATATGAATATCACAGGATAGACAAGATAACACTTGCCCACATGTACACACCATTACCTGTTCTACATGATGGGTGCTACCAAATACATGGTACTGTTGGAATACTATGTTAACTACATGCCGATGACAATGCTACAGGTGCATTACAGCAATACAGCATGGCTTGGACAACAGGTATCTGTCTGTATGATACCCTTGTGGTGGTTAGGTGTGTCGTGTAGAATGCATTGTAGGCCACTGTATGCATTTGCAGTCGTGGATGGACATATCCATAGTGTGTTGACATGTACATGAGACTGCTATATGCCAAAGAGTATTGTTCCCAGGGATGTGTGGGGCTCAGTAAGAATGGCTACTGGTATAGTGTAGTACTGCAGGGATATCACTGACACCAGGTTCCTACATCTGTGTATCAGTTGAGGAGACACCATGTAATGACCACGGAATGTCAGGCTATGTAGGCTGTGTGTAGTACCAGAATGCAGACCATTGACATATGGAAACTGTATCACCCACAGCATACTGTCAAACCATGTCATGTTCCATGCTAACCATGTTCACAAATGTACACCTGCAACTCTGTGCTGCAAACATTACACATGTACTGTCCACACCCCAACACATGCAGGTACAGGTACACACAACAGCCATGTGGCACATGTGCAGACAATACACTTTGGGAATTAACACTGGTGTATACAAAACTACAGTGACAATCATAGTTAATGCATCATGCATGCTCAAATATACCCACAACAATATCATTACACTGTACTGTTAACAACATGATATTATTACTACAGTGCTATGTAGTCACCCTGTGCATCAGCACCATGCTATCCTGTTCCTGCATCAATGTTACAGATGGCAGGAGGTGGCACAGTTTCATCATATGCACAGGGTGTGTACTTGGTTTGCCAGAGTCTGCCATTGACACATCCAATCGACATGTATGTGTGTGTGTGTTAGTGAGGGACAACAGTACAACATGGGACAATGTTGATGCGATGTGTGTGTGCATGTGTTAGCCCTAGGTGTTAGCATTATGTGTGTGTGTGTATGCCTGCACACAGTTCCACCACATGGCTGCCATATACGAGTGTTTGTGGACAGCCACAGACTGTACCTGCCAGGTCATACAGATCACTGTCTCTGGCCATGGACACAGCACCTGTGCCTGGCAGGGGTGCTACGGACAGTATCAGGTACTAAGACAGACTGGGTACTGTCATCAGAAGCAGTGGGATGTTGACTGGACACATGTCCCTGCTGGGACTGTCCAGAGCCACGTGCATGTGGTCTTCTAGGATGGTGTAATGACAGCACAGACCCAGCATTGCTTGGGCTGGTACTGGCACTATGGGAGCGGCTGCGGGTTTGTTGTTGTCTGTGACGACTGCCAGCTTATGATGTTGCTGGCATATGTCCACGTCGACGCCTCAACCATCCTGCACTGTCCTGGCTCCTGGACATGTAGTTGTGGAAAAGATCTAATGTGTCCCCCCAACGTCTATCAATGACCTCGCTGATATTACGGATGGAAGCAGCAACGTCACACATAGTGTCATTCATAGCAGTGCAATGTGCTCTAAGCTCCATCAGACCCTGTCTGGTGTACCGTTCCATACGTGCCTGTGCCTGCATTACAGCCTGGAACATAGCTGAGGTTGAAAGACCTCTGTGGGCACGTCTGACAGGGGCAGTACAACCACGGATGCTCCCACGAGAACCCCTGGACATCTGCCTGTGTGGTACCATGTCAGGAATCTGGCCATGGCTGCTGTGAGGGGATGCATGTGCCAATGATACCACACTACCCTGGTCAATGCCCACTGTATGCTGTCCCTCAGCTAAGGACATTGGTGACAATGGATGTATCGGCAGGATGACTGTGCGCATTGATGGGGTTGACTGCTGTGTAGTGTCGATTGACTGACCAACGACAGACCCTGTCACACCTCCCTGTGCCATTACACATGTATCATCATTATCACTATCCCCATCAGTGGCTTCAGGTTCCCTGCTGCACTCCACCAGAGCAACATCAGAACCTGTGAGACGAAGATAGGAAACACAATTTACAAATGTGTACACGATGTTAGCACACATGCACACAGGTGCACATGCACACAGGCACACATGCACACATGCACACAGGCGCACATGCACACATGCACACAGGCACACATGCACACATGCACACAGGTGCACAGGCACACATGCACACATGCATACAGGTGCACATGCACACAGGCACACATGCACACAGGCGCACATGCACACATGCCCACATGCACACAGGTGCACATGCACACAGGCACACATGCACACAGGTGCACATGCACACAGGCACACTCCTCAGTACAGCAGATACAAACACAGACACACCTGCAATCCAACATATACACAATACTGTTTGAGGCTGGGTGACAGTATCACAAGGAAAAACATCACTGCACACGTGTCAGCATGCAGATTATGTGTTGCACAGGAACATGCAGTGCAAGTGTAGACAGCCCTTGTTAATAACAGTATACGTGTACTTGATGGTTGTGTGTAGTTTAGTGATTGTCTCCTCCCTGGGACACAATGTGTACAAGGACATAACAATGTTGTGCAAGAGTTACAAGCTGTGGGTGCATATATTTGCACACAAACACACAACACATGACGGTGCTACGCAATAACTGCTATGTGTACTTTTGTGGTCAGTGGAACTGGATGTGGTGTAGTAACGTGAGCCATGATCAACATGCTTCTTGTGGTCAGTCAACAATAATAACATGTGCCAGACAGGCAGCTAGCATGCTGTAACTGAAGTGCAGTAACATGACTACATCCACAATTACACAGCCACTTGTTACATGGGTGTGTAAGGTGGCCAATAGTGAGCATTGCCTAACATGAATGTATTATTTGTTCAAGACTGTTGCACAAAGACATGGTAGGCCTCTACCCCTCAGGTATATTATGTGTGCTGCATAGAGGATAAGTGGGATACTGAAGGGTGGCCATACAGCAGGTGTCATAACTGGACATGTGTAGCAGGCTAAGGTGTAGTGTCTATACCAAACATGTGTGTGTTGTGTACATGTGTATCAGATATGCCTATACAATGTCCAGTACTGTGTTGCCACACATGTGTGTCATGTTCTGTGTATTGCATGTGAGTGAGGCAGCTACTGAGAATAATGGGATATGCATAGTCTCACAGCAAACATGCACAGCATGCATTATGCGTAGGTGTTACATGTGCACACACTACACCTCCATATGACATGCACATGTCATTAGCAATAGTATTGTTATTACACACTCACCAGCATGGATTGGCTGCCTTGCTATCACTCCAGAGGGACCTGCAAAAATATGACAGTGATTGCCAGTGGCCACAACTGTGCCATTGATACTGTGAGTATGATAAAGTACAGTAGTACAACAGGTGGCTTTCACAGGTGTACAGATTATGCTCAGAATATCAATCTTGCAGAAGAATAGGCAGGTTAACAGCTATACACACAGTACATATCTCACACATGCATAAACTACCAGTACAGAGACCAGTCAACTACAGATATGGCATGTTACCTGCACGCTCCATTTCAACATGCTGGGTGGCTCTGGCCTCCATGATGACACATGTTTGTGGATGTTGTTGTTGTTGGCCTGGAGCCAAAACACTTAGGAGGTGCTCCTCCACACTGGTGAGGTGGGGGGTGGATAGGTACCCCACCACCTGTGGCAAGCTGTTGTCTGTGGATATCAGACGCACGTTGTGAGGAGACGGAGAAGAGTGTACAGGCCCACGGTCACCTACCAGGGGTTACATGACCTGGAGATAGTGGAGCGCTATAGAGTGGACAGAGACCTCCTGCAGCAAATTGTTGAGCTGTGCTGCCGGACATGTCTAATTAAATCACTGCATTGATGGCGTACCTGCTCATATGTCCGGTTATGCATGCCTATGTCATTTACCTGACGGACAAGATCTTGCCACAGTGTAGCCCTCTCATGCTGGTTCTGGCTGGTCCTGGAAAACAGCACAGAGAAATTCTGCACCAGGCTTTGGTGGATCTCCTGATCCTCTGCTGCTGTATAAGGTGGGTTACGCTGATGCACCATCACCCCGGAAGGAAAAGAAAAATATGTGAGCAAGTCATGTGGCACACTTAATATTCTAATGTACTGATATCACTTAACTGCCATATATAGCATCTGTCTGTCTATCAGGGGATACACATGTTTGATACCACATATCAGTGCTCAGCCCACAACTGTCTGACAGTGCCTGCCACACTCCATACAACAAACTAGTATACACCAGCACTCGGCACACTGTTTGGGATACAATGCACAACCTCACACTGGGGGTATGTATCAAGCTAATGGATGAAGAATATTGTCATCCCATGCAATGAATACAATGCACATTTACAGTTTCAATGGTAATCCACCCTAGTCTTTGATGCCATACCCCTACCTGACATATGTGCACAGTTGTTAATATAGCCAGCATGCTGCTGTCACAGAGTATACATGCTGCCAGGTACACACACATACCCTGTAACACACATGTGATTGTGGCCATGGTACAGGCATCATTACACACACATTACACATACATACAACACACAAATGTATGACGACACAGATGAGCATTAACTGTGTACCTTATAGTACTGTGTGCCCTACTTACAGATACCTATGCATGCGGTATGTAATCTGTGCAGACTACAGGAAACACACCAGACAGTGTTACAAGGGAATGTGAACATACACCATACTGTAGTGTTTAGGCCTACAACTTCAGGTAGTACAACAGTTCATATGTAAACTGGATTCAACAGCAGTACCACTTACTGAGCATACATGTATTGCTTCTGCCTACGATGGGACACCGCAGTCGTACACAGGGAACTACAGCACAACATATGCCAATCTACTATGTTTGCATCCCGATAACTGACACATCTTTCTCTGGCCTCATACCTACGACACAAACTACCATGACAGACACAAACTCACGCAAAGCTAACACACCTTTACAGACCTTGCACACAGTCAGTGTCACACTCATTCAACCTCACATAGCTGGTATTGCACTGAGTACATGTGTGTGTGCATTGTGTCATAGGTAGGTACTATGCTATTGGCCCTGGGCCTAGGGCAGCCTAGCCATATGCTACCCTGCCCTTTGGGCCACATGTAATGTGATTTTACTTGCTCCTGTGAAATGGTTACACAGAGGTGACTCACAGGGCATATTACCTATCTCCATAACATTCATCAGGGGTATGTATGACATCTACTAATAAGGAGCCTTGTTTGTTAATGCTGGGTAGTTTAGTCCAGGGTATGGCATATTTGTGTATAGAAACCTGCACCTCCAGCATGTGCTGTTTAGTGTGGTGACAAGGATTAGGGCCCTAGGTCATGTAGGCTAGATGGATTGTGAGGTGTTGCCATGGTGGTTGGCCGACTGGTATGGGTGTGACATAACTGTGTATGTCCAGCAGTGGTAACCTCTGTGTAGGAAGTATGCAAGGCACTCTAGCTGTGGTTTTGTGAGTCAGTCTGCATAGGGAATGTGTTTGAGGGCATTATCAGTCTTTGTTAGGTATGTCTGTGGTCTTTCCACTTGCTGTTGTTCTCATGGGAGGTACATACTGCATAGGACATTGTGAGGTGTAGAGGGGCACACTGACTTACATTTCCCTAGCTGACACATCTTTTGTGATGACACGTACAACGTACAGGGATTACAAGACTAGTGTGCCACTGTGGATATCAAAGGGGAGGCTATTTTACACCTGTGTCCCATGTTCCCTTCTGACACCTCCAGTGGTAGGCAGGCAACCACCTATGTGGTAGTTAGTGGGTAACATGTTTTGGAATGGGGTATGGTACTGCAGTATCAACACTGGTGTTCAGTCCATGCCTTGGTCACCAGGTACCTGTTGCAGTACATCTGCCCCCATGTCCCCCTCTCTCCCTCTCTCTTTATATACATATATATATATATATATATATATATATATATATATATATATATATATACACACACACATATATATATATATATATATATATATATATATATATCAATATATATATATATATATATATATATATATATATATATATATATATACATATCTACATATATGTATATATATATATATATATATATATATATATATATATATATACGCACCGCTCTGTATAACCATATATATATATATATATATATATATATATATATATATATATATATATATATATATATATACACACACACTTCTAAACATCCATTGCTGTACATATACATGCACATGTAGGCACATAGGCTGCCCACCTTTCATGGTGGGAATATCACTTCTGAAACAGTTGTGAGACATACCATTCTGTAATGATATTTCACAGTGTTGTGCAGAATGCATTATGCTGTCCTCAGGCCGTATAGCTGTAGCAGGCCTCACTGGCTCAGTCCCACAGAAGTTCACCACCACATGACATATACCTGCACTGCATGCTGTTTTCAATGCCATACACTACAACCTATATTGATATGTGCACATAGCAACCTTCAACTACATATGTATGTCCAGCCTTCACTAACAGTTGCAGTATGTCCCTTGCTCTATGCACATCCACATATACATATAGATACAGACTGCTAACACATATGGAGGGTTCACAGTATGTAGATTATTAGATTATGCAGTTTACACTACCTTTGTCTCTGACAGTTTTTTCTTTTGGCTTGCTGGCTGGCTTGCTTGCTGGCTTGCTGGCTTGCTTGCTGGCCTGCTTGCTGGCCTGCTAGCTGGCTTGCTTGCTGGCTTTTTTTTTTTTTGGTCTCTGTCTCTATCTCTATCTATATCTCTATCTCTATCTCTATCTATATCTATATCTATATCTATATCTATATCTATATCCATATCTCTCTGTCTCTCTCTCCCTCCAGTTGCTGCATTGATATTATTGCATGTGTGGACTGGCAGTACAGGCTGCTTTTGTAGGTATCTGCACATGTGCATGTGATGGCCTCTGCACCAATTGGTGGCCAGCATTTAGTAATTGCATACAGCCTGCTGTGTGGTAATTGCAGTTCTCACTGTGATTTCAGGACACTGCTATAAAATGATAGGTTAGGTAGGCGTAGGCCTTTCAGTTTTACAAGGTGGGGACCATGCTGGTTTGCTGTGGACACTGTTGTGTCAGTCAGAAGGTTGGTATATCTCTCATATCTGAGGCTGTGTTGTAGCCACTGAAATGCATGTTGTACTAAAACCTGACTGTTGCTTCTTCCAGTGCACTCTTCTCAGTGTGTATGTTAACTCACACCTGCTAATGCTAACACTGTTTACATGGGAGTATGTACTTTCCTGTGGGATTTGTGGATTAACTGGCATACTACAGTAGTTCTTGCAATGTGTTGCTATGGCTTTTCTATTTTCCCTTTACATTCACTCATTGAATGCCTGATATTTGTCTTTACTGGAATGTGTTGCTATGGCTTTCCTATTTTCCATTTACATTCACTCCATGTAATGCATGATATATTTCTTTTAGCACTAAGTTCTTATATGTTTGCTGTGGCTTGGTGGTACTTCATGCAGTCTGGTGAGCCCAAGGTCTGGGGTTTGACACTTACAAGCAGTACTGGGGCCTTGTCATACAGAGTGAATAAGGCACTTTTAAACAGTTGTAAGCAGGAAGCAGGAAGTCAGTGGGGACACCAGCTAGGGATGTGCAGGCTGGGTATAGGGAAGGTCCATAGCTGCACATTTCTTTAACTGCAATAGCTGTACATATGTTTGACATTTGCTGTGACATTTGAAACCTTCCACCCCTGAGAGTGGGGTGAGGACAACTAAGTATATTGTACTAACAATTATGAATATCAGGCACATGCAGTGCTTGTGAACTGCTATACTGTCATTAGTATGTTAGATGGCTACATCCTTTGATATTTCTGTGTTGTACTCCTACATAAGGGCATGCTTGTGGAAGTAATTCTACAGCTATTCGCAGAGTGTTTAACAGCAGACAGACTGATATGCCTGTGTGTTTCTGACACTTCCAGGCCTCAGATACTCTCAGGTATATTTGACCAGCCTCAGGGAAAGGTACATATCAGTGGGATACACCCGTGATATATTTCATATATTCTGCAGTTGTGACTGTGGGGTATTTTGAACATGTGTATTACTACACCATTTCTGACATGCAAGTAGTGTCTACTGTAACTTATTGACAGTTACCATTACGTGGGATTCCCCACCTTTCTGCCTACTGTGAGTACATTTCACAGGGAGTCAGTGGGGCACAGTTAACATTTGTTTGCAAATCAGGGACATCCCTGTAAATCAGTCACAGTTGGGAGGTCTGGCCTCTTACCTATTCAAATATGGCAGTGTTTATCCTGCTCTGATACTGTGTGGGGTTTGTAAGGTGCTACTGTAACATTATTACCTACTAGCATGGCTGTTTCTCTTATCACACTAATGTAATGCAATTCCACAAGAATTGCCAGTAAAGATATACAGAACAAGCTTTGTGTAATGGCCTTCCTATTTTCCCTTTACATTCACTGCTTGTATTTCATGATATATTTCTTTCAGCACCAAGTTCTTGTATATCTGCTGTGGCTGAGTGGTAATTCATGCAGTCTAGTGTTTCCAAGGTCCTGGGTTTGAGACTGACAGGGGTATTTTATTTTGCTGATGAGCAGACTACAGGCCTTGTCATACAGAGTGACTAAGGCACTTTTAAGCAGTTGTAAGCAGGTTTGCGTGAGTTTGCGCGATGCTTAGCTACGCTTAGCTAAGCGCACACAAGCGCACACCTGCTGACTACTGCTTAAAAGTGCTTACTTCTGCTAACACCCGCACTATTTTCATTTAAAGAAAGAAAATGGGGAAATAGGAAAGTGGTGAAAAAGGGGGCACAAAGAGGGTAGGACAGTAGGAAAACAAGCTCGGGATGTGCAGGAAGGATGTAGGGAAGGCCCATAGCTGCCCAATTCTTTACCAGCAACAGCTGTGCATATGTTAGAAATTTAGAGTGAGATTTGACAGCTTCCACCCCTGAGAGAGGGGTGAGGACAACTAAATATGTTGTACAGCCAATTGTAATTATCAGTTTACATGTCCAGCAGACATGTATGCGAAATGGGCAGCTATGTATGGGGCGTAATTTTTTTGTGGGAACAGAGTGCCCTTTTTTATTATTTTTTCAGGTGAGAGTGGAATGTGAGGTACAGGAAGTAGGTATATTTGGGGAGGTAGGTTGGGGAGGTTAACAGACAAGACAAACAAGATGCATACAGGGCGGAGTATGACACATGTGGGGGGTAAACACAATTGACGGGGACGGATGTTTGGATATCGCAAACCCATGAGCCCACAGATGGCAACAGTGGAACTGAGATCCCCACCCATGGGCAGTTACCACTGTGCCTTCACAGCCCAGGCTGGGACTGTGCTGGGGGCTGGATAGGACGGGCAGGCACACACGTGAGTTTCGCCACTCTCGCCTCAAGCTGGCGTAGGGGATCAGTCACAGAACGCCTGATCTCACTACGCACCACAGACCGGACCCTATGGAAGGTGAGTGGAGGCTCTCCTCCGGCCACGCTTGCAGAGGGGGGGACGAGCTCCATCCCCTGCAGCGCTTCCACCCGAAGGTGGCACAGGACCACCGGAGGGGGAGGTCCCGGCCTGGGCACTGTTGCCAAGTGCACTTGCCAGCTGAGGTGGGAGAGGTGGGTGCGCTGGAACCCGCCTTCCCTGTTGTCCTATGTTTAGCAGTATTTTATGGTATTTTGGGTTAGTAACAAACAACACCATTCAAAATTAGTTGTAACAGCATGCATCAGTATTCCCATTAACCAAACACACATGAATTCCGAACATTGAGCAGAAAGCATAACACATGCATATTTAGAACAACAGTGGACATTCCAACAGCATGCAGGGTTGATTGGTGGCAACAGGCTATCAGGTTTGGATATGTGAACAGGGCACATGCATCAACGTACATGCAGATATGTATAAACCAACGGGACAAATGTCCATGGGAATTAATTGTGAATACACATACCCAGTTTGGTGTATAATGGCATAATTTGTGAAAATAGGGTAGGGTGGAGAAATAGTACATTAACAACTTAAACTACCTATACATATACTGTACATTCCTAGTAGATGCAGATATATATCCCCTACATGTATTAGTACAGTTTCCTGTATGTAACCTTAGGACTGTTGGTGACGGGGATGTTACTGCTACATTAATATACATTCCATTTTTATTCATATATGTTCATATCTGGCTGTGTTCAGGTAAAGCATCCTGCTACATTTGATTTATTTGGGTCTAGACAACTGTGGATGTTCAGCATTTCATACAACCATACTATCTCCATAATGCAAGGGTACAGCAACATATCCAATTTGTGGGACGGACACAGTCCATGTTCTGTATTTTATTTAACACATTACACTCTTTGGTTGTGGCTGTCTCATTCATTTCATTATGTAGTAACTGCAGTATACCTTTATTCCAGACTTATTACAGCTTTCTTGGTAGCTTCAAACTCTCTTTCTCGCACTCTCTCACTTATTTTATATTTACATTTCAGGATGATACTTAATTCTAGGCTTTATTAACATTTATTACTGGGTTACAACAATCCTTTCCAGTTGACTCTCTTATTTCATATGGCAGAATTTACAAGGATGTATTCGACAGTTGTCTATCCTTTGTTGATTGATTACAACACTCATTTTCAGGCTGAAGCAGTTATCTGATATTACAATACAGGTGGGAACTGTAGTTGAGACTTGTTTAATCTTTATTACTGGATTGCAATACTCTTTTCCAGGCTGCATCACTTATCTAATCTTACAATACTAGCAGAAACTTTCTTCTAGGCTTATTTGACCTTTATTACTGGGTTACAACACTGAACTCTTTTACAAGCTGTCCCACTTATATTCTATAACAATACCAGCAGAATAATTACTAACCTGCCTGGTGGCGCAACCTCGACAGCCTATCAGCATAGGCTTGCCGATTTGTGGAACAAACACCTGCAGCTGTAATATAAATGAAGGAATATTGTAACATACCTATCCATACTATAGGCTAGGATAGCATTTCTTACATACTTAATTACATGGATACTTACTCAGTAGTGGGGCATTGGGCATTTGGCGGGCCTCCTGGATCCATCAGTTCAGTTGGTCCTCCTTTCGTCGCTTCAGGTCCGCATGGTGGTGACGGACCTGTTCACCAGTCCTCGGAATGCCTGTGGCACTGGTGAGATCATGTGCCAACCGGTTCCACGCCTCTGCCTTATACGCTCCCCATTGAACCTGGCCCTGCATGAGTTGCGCTTCATGATCATGGACTAGGAGCCAAACCATATATTTTGACTCCTCAACGCCCCACCTTTGTGCTCTAAAGCGATTTCCCTCTCCTGCAACTGCCATCCTGACTGCAAATGGGTACCACAATCAGTTATGGTGTGTATTCCCGCCTATGGGGCTTATATATGCCAGTTTTCTCGCACTTATCTGTGATTGGCTGTTTTGGATATTTCTCTGCTTACAGCAAACCTGCTTTGTCATGGTTATATTTTCATTCATTCCTATATGTATGGTAATACTGTATTTCACAGTACAACTGTCATGGCTTAGTGGTTCAGTACTTTGACTATGGTGCACACTATCCTGGGTTCGATCCTTGCCATTGCTTTTATATTTTATTACTGTCTAGACAGGCTAGTAGGTGTGTCTGTGTGTAAAGGCAACTTTGCTACAGCTTGCCCAACGTTGCCCGACGGTAAGCTGGTTGGCGCCGCGCAAACGGCTTACACTGGGTAACGCGTTGTTTAGCCATAAGCACTCATATTAAGCTGGGTAAAGCACTGCCCAGCTATGGGCACTCATATTAAGCTTGTTAAAGCTCTGCTCAGCTACGGGCACTCATATTACACTTGTTAAAGCGCTGCTCAGCTATGGGCACTCATGTTAAGCTTGTTACAGCACTGCTCAGCTACGGGCACTCATATTATGCTTGTTAAAGCGCTGCTCAGCTACGGGCACTCATATTAAGCTTGTTAAAGCGCTGCTAAGCTACGGGCGATTATGATCCTTTTTATATATACATAATATAGGTTTTGTTCAGAAATACATGGGCCAATTCATTACATTTTACTTAAATTAAATTTATATATATCGGGGAATTGTTTCATACTTATTTAAAGAAAAATGGAGGGGGATGTTGTGGGGCTCGAACCGTGACTACCTATTCTTTGGGCGATGTCTGTACCGCTACGCTAATATGCTACTTTGCTTAATTTGCATATGTAGATCTTATATGCTTTTCAATGTTATATCTGCTAACTGTGGTTGAGCAACGGGCATACCCGCGCAAACGAGCGCACAAATGCGGGCAAACATTTTGGAAATTAAAAAAAAAAAAGGAAACTGCTATTTTTACATTTTACATATTTTCAGTAGGGTTTAGTCTGTGGGGATGTGTGGTGTTGTGTTCCTTGACATTTCAGCGGACTCGCTCGTGGGTGTTTACTTTCAGGACTCTGACTCTTCTGGGGGCGTGTCCCTTTGCTGTACTCGGCAATCGGACACGCCCCCTACTTTCCTACACGGACCGTGTTAGACTTGGGTATGATTCAGCATGCCCTCATGAATATGCATGGCATGCTGACATCATACCGTTCAACTGCAGCCTCCGAGTAAGACATATTAAGTCTTACACGGAGTTTTCGTGAATCCGGCCCTATGTTTAATTTGTCTGTCCAGCTTGTTTATTTCAATTTTCAAAGTTGTAGTTTAACCTTTTTTTCAATTTCTTATATTTTTGTCTCACCTTAATCAAGCATCTCGTTCTTATGGAGATATATCCTCCTGACGTTGTGTGCCTAGATCTTGATGTTAATTTTTTTTTTGCATTCATACAATTTCTCTTTCAAAACCTGCCACATTCCTTCTCTAGTTTTTTTACTGAATGCATCACTCCAATTAGTTTTCCATAGTGACTGTTTTGCTTTCATATAATCTATTAATATTCTGTACACTGGTTTAGATTTCAGTTTACTAGTAACAAATTAAGCTTTATAACCCTATGATCACTGCACATCAACGGTGGTAAAACTTAACATGAAGTAACAGTAATTTCTTTAGGAACACAAACAATGTCTAGTATGTTCCATTCCCTGGTAAGCTTTTTTTATAATCTGAAGCTATTGTTGTTCCTGACCATTAACTTTGCAAATAATTTCTTTACTAATGTTGAATCAATATTCCAGTCTGTTTCTGGTAAATTTAACTCTCCAGCCACTAGTATTCTTCCTTCCTGTGTTTATTGCAAGAAATATATGAATTCTTCTAGGTCATCAACACTTGACTTTGGTTGTCTATCCACTCCAACAATTGTTATATGTCTCAAGGTCATCTTTATTGTCACAGTTAAACAAACTACAGTATTGGTGTTATCATTGAACATGAAATAATCACAGGTCTCATAACTATCTTTAATCCATAAAATAACACCTCCACTTTTTTGTTAGAATGTCTGATGTCTGTTACAAAAAAAAAATATTTATACCAAGACAAACTTGGTTTCCATTCATTATCCTTTAACTATGTTTCACAAACAATAACAACATAAATCTTGTGGGAACGTAGAACATTTTTACAGTAAAAAATATTATTTATCTTTCTAGGATTAACAGCCATCAGAGATGCATCAGATGTTACCATTTATGAATTATTACATTTTCCACCTGGCAAAAATCCCCCCTTGTGTTTGTGTATAGAGAAAATGACATCAGATTGGATAACAGATAAAAGGATCCTAAGACTGCAGTCACTACTCAAGGGGGGCATGGCAGCCACAGATACTATCATATGGCAGTGCAAGGTGTGTGGCTACACTTCACAGGGCTGTGACAGGACTGACAGGCTTGGGGCATTCCTGTTGAGGGGTGACATTACTTCTAGACATGGTACAGAGAGCAGACAGGACAGGTTGCAGGTGTATGTGTCTGTGTGTGTGATTCATTCAGATGCAGTCCTGTGGGTGTAGACAGTATATCAAAACAGTGCACAAGAAAGCTCTGTCACAGTCCTGCCACATATGTGTCTACATACTGTGTCATATGCATGCAGACAGCACAAAAGGCTATAGGGGATACTGGGCCTCCAGTACACTGGCACAAACTGTGTTGTCAGCACAGACAGAGTTTGCTGGCAAATGCTGGCTTTCATGGACTGTCATGCATACCTATACTGATCCACATGTATAACTGACAGGTTTACATGTCCTAGCATGTGAGCAAAGGAACAGAAGCAGCTGGAGAATTTCTCCACACAGGAGACAGAGGTGCTACTCCAGGCTCTACGTACATATGGTAGGCATATCCTTGATAACAGAAAAGTAGGATTAAATATGCCAGAGAATGTGGTACAGAACATCACATCATAGCTGTGAGCAGCCATAATAGGATGATGCAACGCATGCATTGTAGGGTCACTGATATATTATAGCATGCAAAGATCAGTGCACAAGAAACTGCTAGGCATAGGTTGGCTTCTCAGATGTGGCCACCCCCAACTCAGAAGCATCTCACAGACATAGAAGAATTCTTGATATCCCTCAGTGAGGAAAATGAGATAATTTTCCTATCTGGTGGTGGATTGTATGTGGGAGCTGGATTGGTGATGACTGTCTGTTTTACTCAGAGAAACACATTTGTATTTATGTCAACCAGGGACATCAGGGCTGCAGCAGTGACAACCTGAGCCACAAGGTACATATGTGCCCAATGGTTTTGTATAGTATTGACAAGTAGCAACCTGTGTATTCACAGGTTCCACTGGTAGAAGATCCAACATGATTGTTTGGTATATGCATGACATTAGCGAGTCACTGGTAGCTGATGAAGATAGCCTCAAAACATGGCACAGTCTGATGGCACCGTGGCACTGAGAGCATTGCTAATGGTGGAGGCCATGCTCACATTACCCATAGATGAGGAACTGTAGAGGTCTAGGATAAATCTGAGGCATAACCTATATTTAGTGACGTTCATCCGATCCATATCTGCTGCACCTTTCATACACAGGCAGCACCACCAGAGACAGTATCAAAGGGCCACACTGCCTCCAAGGTGTGCACACATGGCACTGGGGAGAGGTGTGTATGTGTCTGCCATTGCCATGACTCCAGAACATTCCCTGACTTGGGCATTACCCTTGGCATCAATTAGTGTATGTGCAGATCTGTTATCCAGGCACATACAGTCACAAATCAGACCACATCAGAGATGTTGTGTGTACTGCTTGACTTGTATGAAGACCTGCACCTGCATGCATATTGATGCAGCATCTAGAGACCTGGAGCAATCACACCTGGTGAGAGCAGTGATGGCACAGTTATTATTCTATTTGTACATCTATGTAGCGGTGGGGAACCAGCCACCATGGACATATCTAGTAGACAGCTGTGTATTGCATAATTGTACACCAGCCTAGCACAGATGGTGCATACCATTCCAGAGATGACTGTATTGTCCACACTGTCCATGGCTGCCTCCACTTTTGGCCATGGGTGCTCTCATGCATGCGGCCAACTCTTCTTCAGCTCATCCATGGGCACACTCCACAAGGCAAGTCATGCAGGTTCCTGAAGTTCACTGCCAGCCCACTTTACCATAGCCTTTCTTTGACTTGACACCTATCCATGTCTCTCTCTCTCTGTATATATATATATATATATATATATATATATATATATATATATATATATATATATATCGCTGTGGATGTCACCATTCTACTGGAATGCCACAGCAGGGACCACTCAGCATTCTTACACATGCAGCTGATGATACTCTATCCTCTGTGCAGGCTGCCTCAAGTCCTGCCACTGCAGGACCACAAACTGCACCCAGCCAGCATTCAGTCCATGGAATCCCCACCCTATCACCTATCACTAATGGAAGTGAATATTGACACCCCCTGTGAAGGTAGGTGAAGGCTGCCAACCTAGACAGATAGAATTTTGGAGATAATTCTGTCATTTATAAATATAGTACACACAGGCTTGCTCTATTAAATGGGGAAAAATGGTGTTAAATGTGGAACTGCAAAAATGTAACAACAGTGCACTCTGCTGTAACAAAGATGACAAATCAATTATTTGATGGCAAAACTCGGAGCCGATATGTCTGGATGAGGGAATTCTGCCTATTGTTTTGAGGCCAGAGTTAATGGCTAGAATTTGCATGTATAATTTCTTTTATTGCTCTGTTTTTTGACCAGCTGCAAGATCAAAGGGGGTATTAACTTTGAGAGTCTGTTAGCCTGGGAACCAGAAAGAAATTATGTAATCTGAAATGAATCAGTGGTACTGTGTTATCAATTTAAGGACAGAAAGAATGGGAGCATCAAGCATTTGTCTTGAGAACATCCAACATCACCAGCACTGCTTGTATCTATATGTAAGTAGGATCTTAGACTTTAGTGTTTTCTCTTAGATATAGCTATGAAACAGGAAGATTAGACTAGTTTGTTTTGCTGTGATGTCAGAACTATTCTACTGTATTATTTTAAGCATTTCCTGTGATCTCTGAACTGTTGACTAGCACTGTGTAGTAAGAAATATTGTCTTGTGTTTTTATTATTTATTATTAAATATTTTAAAACCTTTCAACTGTGGCTGTTTTGTGTAGAGATAATTTAAGCTCTAAGAGTACATTACGTGTATATAGTGGTACTGAACCAAGTTACTCCAAATAAGCCTTGCTGTTCAGTCACACTTACCATTTGGATAATAATATTGCACAGTAATAATTGGACACCCTTTAATATTAGCTGGGTGGTGGCAGTGATTTCTACCATATAGTCTTGGTAAAAGGGGCACAGCTGGAGAGCCTGTGCCAGCCTTCCCCAGGAGTGTCTGTGTGGTTGTATATAATTCTTATGTCAGAGTGTGTGTGTGTGTGTGTGTGTGTGTGTGTGTGTGTGTGTGTGTGTGTGTGTGTGTGTGTGTGTGTGTCATCTACTTGGGCAGGGACACTAAGCACTGGTTGGACAGGGAGGGTGTTGGAGGTTTTAGCTTTCCCACTAGGCTGAGATCTGGACCCTATAGTTGTGCCAGTGGGGAGTCTTATTGGGGATCTGGAGAGAAAGGGAGAAACTAAACACAGACTGACTGTGATCTCTGTGTGCTCTTAAGGGAAATTGTACTTCACTGTGTGTGTGTATTTATTATCCTTTTCCCTATATGGATGCCCCTCAGTGGTGTTAGTGGTGAGGATTGAGGTTCCTTGATTGCTGGTCAGTGCATGGGCATCACACCCCCATCTTCCTAGCCATGTTTGTAGTTACTGCAGTCACCTCTCCCTATGCTTGCATTGCTTACCCTTTCATTGTGCTCCACCTCACTGGTGCAAATGATAATGACTATGAGCTGCTTGCTCCCTTCCCAGCTTACATGGTAAAGCCTGATACACAGATTGGCTAGTCATTGCACTATAATGCACAGGCTGAGTGTGCTAATGCATGTGTCAATTTTAATTTGTATTTTCTTTTTCATGGTTCATAGTTGTGGAGCAGACACCATGTCTTTGCCTGTGCCATGATACCTCATATAAGGGCCTGCTGTAGCCAATTCCTCAGACGATTCCTCAGCTAGTTTCTTCCCTCCTGCGGTCACAGGTATATCAGCCAGTGCTATGGTTTGCCATTGCTGTAATAGCTTTCATAGCACCATGTTATGTAGTATGGTACAGACCACAAATATCTTTCTGCATGTCTCTGGGCATACAGCAGTGCTCCACCATGTGTATCCAGGCTGTGGAAGTGGGCCTTCAGGAGTCTCAGCACATGTTCAATTATGTTATGTATCTGTGACTGTACAATGTCATGTGCCATCTCTACCATGGTTTGGGGGTGTGGATGGGGGTCTTCAACCACATCTCCACAGTATATCCAGCATGACCTATAACACTCCACAGAGGAAGCCATTATGAGTGGTTTGCCACCTGCATTTATGGGACCAGATTATCATGACCTCTATAGGTGGCAATGTGAGCATCTGCCAATTAAATGACCTGGTGTAAAGTTATCACACATAAAAAGGCTGGTATAAATTGAATGTCTGCCTGCTCTGGAAATCATGGGAACTGCCCGGGTGGTACAGAGACACATTATGTATTATAATACCATGTGCACTGCTCACTGTCTGACAGTTGATGGAGTTGAAGTCCTTCTGGTTGATATACTGGATGTAATGTGGAGCAGTTGGGGCCTTCATAGTGGTGGGGGTGCAGTTATTGATCTCCAGGATGTTGGAGTAATGGGCTATGAGAGAGTGCCTTCATAAGGGTGGTTCTCTAATCTGCTGTTTGTGAAAGCCATGTATTCTCTTCCACATGCCACAGCATCACTTCATGGAACTGGTGTCGGATTCACCAGGTCAACACCCACAAACTCCTACCATGTCCCCTATTGGATTGTAAAAGGTTCCATTCAAACCTTCATGCCCACTTGAATGGGACATCCATGCATCCTGCTTGATTTCATATGATGATGACAAATGTCTGCTAGCTTCAGTATGATGTCTCTGTCCACACGGTAGAGCTTGACTATGTCCCAGTCATGGAGGTGATTTTATGTCAGCCACTGTCATACAGGGGGTGGTAGCTCATAACACTGTAGATATAAATTTGCAAGAAGGCCACTGGCACATGCTTACTATCTGAAGCAGATGCTATTCCTTTCATCTCGATAGAAAGAAGTCTTTTGCCTCAGGATTTAAACATTGATGATATGCCCATTACAGCAGTATTTGCACTGGCCTTACTCGGCTGGAAAAGACATACAATTCTCCATATGCTATTACACACAGTAATAGCAAATACATTAGTGGTCTACTAATATTTTACCTACAAACTAAAGATGGCTTCTGCTTTAAAAAGACAACTCAGGTAAGCTGCTAGCATTTTCCTTCACTACATCTCAGAAATATGGAATGTGTTACCATTAATTTCAAGAGTGCTCGTGTAATGTTTTCACATATATGTCTTAAATGATTCACTCACTGGCTGCTCATTATAAAATGATTCTCAAATCCCAATTGGTCTTATGACTGACAACATACTTATTTCTGAAGTACACTAAGCCTGTTTTGTGGTTGACACAAGTTGTTGACACCTTGTACATACTGCAGATAGCTTATTCTGACTGTCGTTTTTTATGATAGCTTGTTCTCTCATTTTTTTCATTGCTTATGTGTACCTGTATATATGATAAGACATTAGTTGTCAAACTAATCTTGTATAATCAGCTTTGTATGTTTGTACTGCAGTTATTATCTTTAATGTGTTTTGCTGTTATTGTTCAGACTTTGCATTTGTAGCATCCCCTAGGCTAAGCCTGATACTGGACATTTTTTGATTGGTGTCTCCTATAATGTTAAACAAAATAAATAAATGTGCAAAATCTGTGTATCCAGAAATAAGCTTAAGTTCAAATCACTGTAATTTTTGTCATGCATTGCAGTCATGTTATGTCACTAGTGTCACTAACCTGTTTAACATACTACCCTTGTAATACATGGCGTGTGCTGATTATGCTCTGAAACTTGGAAAACAAAAAGCACCGTTTTAAAATGAGGCTCTTACAACACAGCCTTATTGTTAGTGAGGCTTGCACTGCTATGTCAACAGCAACAACCGGAGAACTGCACAAGAAATGTACAGACAGCTTTGAAAGCTGTAACACACTCCATGCTGAAACACAAGCAATAAAAGTGTGACACAGCAAAGTGCCAAAGAACTCTTACTGCTGGTGGTATATAACAGAGGTACAGTTTGCTTTTGGCCAGTGTAAAGTGTGTCACAGCTTTTAAAGCTGTCAGACGCATTGTACTCCTGTACTATATATTTGTAAACTGTAGTATGTTAAGCAGCTAAAACTCTTCATGTATTACAAAGAATTATGATTGGGATTCTGATCATAGCTGCTTCATAATGTGTTGTCTAAATGGATATAACAAATTCATTTACTGAATTTCATCTCATGGAGAATTTCTTGAATCCATTTGTTGAGCACTTTAGCAACCCCAGTCATAATCCCCTGTATTAATTACATTTGCATTCCACAATTCTATCATGCAGTTTCATATGTGTTCACCCCGACACAGAATTTGCAACATTGCATGTATCTTGATATATAGAAAATGTTGTGGAATGAACTTTAAAATTATATATTCCATGTTTAGGTAGTTGCTGCAAAACTATTAGAATAGAGTGTTTTCTGCAGGGTGGTAATTCCCCTGGCACCTCACTGCCCCTGCTAATTATATTTACTATCTCTGAGATGACACATTCCCTGGGGAAGGGCATATTTCTCTGTCACAGGGACTTTTGATCTCACACATTTGTTGACCATCTGTATATGTCAACCAAAGCACAAGATATATAATGTAGTCACCAGGAATGTCTATTCAGGTGTAACTGTAGTACAGAACTGACATCTACAATGCATACCATAACAAAAATTAAAAGGAACAGGTGAGAGGATGCACCATACAAAAATGTTCTTGCAGAATGGGCACAGATTTGTTTTGTTTTAAAGAAACAATGTTTCTCATATGTGTGAGTTATTACGCCAAGGTCCCTGAAATAATCAAACTGACAGACACAAGTGCAAGTATGATTAATGCATTAAAGTCAATTCAGGAGTTACTTAACATTGCCATATATAACAATAGTCCATAGCAAATAGTGCAGTGGTTATGTGATTGCCTCATAGTTATCAACATTTCCACATCCTTGGGTTTTAATCCCACTTCAGCATACTTGACATATCCTAAAATGTGGAATAAAGTAATTGCTTTACATGTCACAGCATATACTCAGCAATCGATATGTGCCTTGTATGTACCATATGCTTAAGGTTGTGAGCTGGCATAATGGTTAATGGGTTTACTTCATAAAAGCAAGGAACAGGATTTGATTCTTACCTTTGGAAGCATGGCCAGGCTTAAAAAGACCCCCTGAAGGTGTTATCCTAATAATTAGCTATGAACGTGTGAGCATAGTTTTCAGCTGTCCCTGACTTTGCCTAATATTCCTGCCCATGTTCATCATAATATTTCTGATTTTCTGGTAAATCACTGAAGATTACAGATTCATAGGTTCTTACTAGGTTGTAAATCAGGTCTTTTTATAGCTTAGCTTCATTTTCCCATTTTGTAAGTACTCGTACTCTACAACATGAATAATTACTACCTAATTGTATCCACTTTCAATTAGGGGTCGACAGCCAGACCAGTGGTGAGGTTATGATTTCCCATCCACTCATCCAGGTTGTGTTCGAAGAGGATCATGGAAATGCTCTACTTTTCATGTAACCGACATGTATTTGATAAAAGAGGGATTCTTTGAGAGAGATATCTATCTCACCAGCAGGCACTGTTTGTGCTGTGGTAAAAGTGTAGCTCCTTTGAGTGGATGTCATGGGTGTTGATTGCTTTGCAGATGTGCAAGAGGTTGTATAAGACTTTATCCTTTGAGCCCTTATAGGTGAGTCAGAGGTCCCCCCTCAAGAGTCTGTAGGAAAGAGAGGAGACAGAAAGTTCTTTATAGCGATTTGTGCAGCACAAGTAAGATGCGCTTGATTCTCAGTGAGAAAACACTGCCGTCTCAGCTGCGTCATATGTTTTGACAAGTTCATACCAAAAGGGACATTATATTCTATTATGGATCTGATAACTGAGATGCAGAGAGAACTGCTAGCTTCCCTTAACGTAGAAAATACACCCCTCGTAATCAGACTGGCTAGATAAAAGGATTTTGTAATGACAGTGGATACTTTGTGATCAAAGGATTGTTCATTGTCAACAAAAGTGCCCAGAACCCTAATAACTGTGTCAATTTTCAAAGGGTGTTATCTACATGGTAGGTGCATGGGTATCTATGTTTGCTAAAGGATACTACTACATTTCCTGGCATTTAGTTTAAGGTCATGGTCCAAGCACCACCTATGTGTTGGTGTTAGGCCCTTCTGGAGAATCTGGAAGTCATCTTGAGAGTTCATGACAGCTCTGACTTTGCAGTCATTTGCAAACTTGGTCGGCTACATGACCCTTTTCCCCCTACACTGACAAATAGAGTTTGGGACATTAAGTTTGTTCTTATGGACAGTGTTTCTTCCTGTAATTATATTGTTTGTTGATGAGGGACAGATGTCTCAGTGCATGTTTTTAGGTGAGCATATAATCTATAAGCAAATGTAACAGTGAATGAGATACGGGTCATCAAGGAGAGGAACGTGCTTAAATTTCATCAGGACATCAGCTACCTGTAATAGAACTGCCTTAGAAAAGTCACTAAAAGGTTAGATGGTAAATCAGGTTTTACCCTTATAGTGAATATTACTGAATAGTGTTTGGATTCGACTAGTGATGGGGCAACTACAGGTATAGAGCACAGTGGGTTATATTGTTGAGGACTATATCCAATATTTTTGATTCTCTTGTTGGGATATGAACTAACTGGCCTAAGAAGCTAGCATCTATAAACTCTTGGAAACATTGTGGATAGTTATTTACAGCAGTGTAGGTTTCCTAGTTAGTGGAAAGAGAATAGTGTTATGTTTAATGAGAAGCAATTTCAGTTTATTTAGACATGTGTAGTGGATTGCAGATGACATGTAGGGGGTACAGTAGTTGGCTATAATGTGGTATATATTTTTAGATTTTTTTATCATTTGTAATACAGTATGGGCAGTCTCAATAAATGGTTTAAAAGCAGTACAGTGGCCTACACAAAGTATAGGCCCCTCTTGTAGTCTCGGCATTACTAGCCAATCCTGTCAATTTAACCTATTCCCTTCCCTAATAAAATATGCAGTAAGAGCCTACTATCATGGATGGGCAGTTTTCCATCAACTCTCTGGCCAGCCTGATAGACATGGGCATCCTGAGGCAATGTAGCAATTGTCTCATGTATATTGACAATTACTTACTCCTGAAACAAACATTTACTTTATGTGAGAGATGTACTTACACTATGAAATTGGAGGTATAACTCATATAAGGACAAATCGAATGCCAAAAAGGTTGTCAGCACACACACACTTCCCACACTAAATGAGGACATGACACATAAACACAGATGTGCTTAGGTACTCACTAGTAACTTACCAAAAGATCAGAGGATTCTCAAATGGAAACCACTTACACATATAATGCAAAAAACAACCCCAACACATAATAACACACACACCAGTGTCTCAACAAATAAGCCCATAAGGCATAATGCCACAAAACCTGATGTATTGGTTATAGGTAACTCCATTGTGAGAAACACAGATGTTCCCCTCACCAGGTTGGATAAAGAGTGGGTTATAGTTAGCTGCTTGTCAGGTGGCAGGATCCATCAGGTCACTCAAGCACTCAAGCCACTCAACCACAAGTATGACTCCATCATAGTCCATCTGGGGGTGAATGACTTGAGACGTACCTCACTGGACTATATAAAGAGAGACATGACTAAGCTTTCAGATTATGTGTCACAGGCAGGTAAAAGCCTAGCTTTAAGTAGCATTCTACTTTCTCCAAGGATGATGCCATAATACAAAAAAAATATGATTTACTTTAACAATTAGCTTAGCTTCTGGTGTCAGTCCAAGGGTATCCAATATCTGTTAGCCTGGGAAGACATGGTCGACCTGCCATGCTGCTTTGCCAGAGATGGTCTGCACCTGTCTCCTGTAGGTTTTCGGATATTGGTAAAGGCATTAGCCACCCTACCATGCCTTTTTTAGGCAGTCTCAAAATAATCAACCTTGCAACATAACAAAATCCTCTCCAGATATATTCAAGGCACTGCTGCTTAATGCTAGGAGTCTAAATAAGAAACTGCACTCCTTGGAAGCACTCCTCACTTTGGAAGTTGCTAACATCTGTGCAGTCACTGAGACATGATTCAAAGGCACAGAAAACACCCCGGCCATGCAGGGCTACAATGCCTTTCATACATTCAGACCACAAACGGAACGTGAAAGAACCAAAGAAGGAGGTGTATCCATCTTCATTAAGGATGAGTACACCTTGAGAGTGGTCAGACAGTATGACTCTCTTGAGCTACTTCATGTTCAATTAACTGTAAGCAAAGCCCCCTCCTACATCATAGCTAACTATAGGTCCCCACCTTGAAACAGGAAAAGCATACGGCATACCTGGACTTACTGGTGTCACTTGCCATACAGCCCAAGACCTTACTCATGGGTGATTTTAATTATCCTATCGACTGTGAAACAGACATGACCATAAACATACTGTCTCAGAGGTTCTGGACTTTGTCACAGCAAATGCTCTGCAACAGCTAGTTAGCACACCCACAAGAGGCTCAAATGTCCTGGACATAGTGCTCACTAACATAGAAGAGCATTGCACTCCCCCATGATATCCTCTCTAGTAAGATTGGATTGTAAATTAGTCTCGTTCAATGTAATTGTAAGACCAGATACTCCAACAAAATCAAAAATCCTTAAGAATTTTTCAAAGACAAACTACCTCCTACTAAGTGATGCTGTAAGAAGCTTCAAAGCCCCATCAAATGGAGATAACATGGACTCCTATGCAGAGGTGTACACCAATGCCCTGTATAACCACTTAAGCAGTTGTACAGAATCATCTGTACCTGACTGGATTAAAACCAGGTCTTGCCAAAAAACAAGCCATCCTGGTTAACCCCTAGTATAAACAGGCTGTATAGAAGAGGAAGAAACTAATGTTGAAGAACAAGAGGGAACTGGCTCAGCAGAGGAAGAAATCCCTCTCTAGCTTAAATGAACAAATTAGAGATCTTGTCAAGTCCTCCAAGGCTAATTACAAAGCAAAAATAGCCTCCCTAGCTAAGGATAATCACAAGGCATTATTTAACTACATCCAGAATCTAAAATGGAATACACAGCCATGTGCTGAACTGGTTGTAAATGGCACCACCCATACTCAGCTGGAGATAATAGCCAACCTGCTAGCTGACAGATTTGGAGCAAACATAACTCCTCTGTCCCCTCCAGTCATCCCCAAAGTTTACCTGCCATCATTCCTCAGCCTATTATCTCAAGAGAGCAGGTCATCTCAGTGCTCTCCAAGGCCAAACACAGCATCAATGGAACCAAACAACATCACAGATTGCCTTTTAAACAACTTAAAACATGAACTAGCAAACCCACTTGGATACCTGTTTGCCCACGGCCTGTAGACTGACTATGTTCTGGCGGAATGGAGGACAGCAACAGTAATTCCTCTGCACGAAGGGGGACCATCAACTGACACTGGGAATTATAGGCCTATACGCTTGACTAGACTCATCTGCAAGGCCATTGAAATCATCATTATGGACCTTAACAAATACATTGGTGATCTCCAAACTCTGTGCCCAATCCAATTTGGATTTGTTAAATGTCGATCATGCTTGTTAAACATGATTGACTTCTTCAAGAACATCACCAAAGCCCCGGACAAGAGAAAGACAGTGCATACTGCCTATCTTGACCTAGCCAAGGCATTTGACACAACTACAACATACTGTGAAAGTGGGTGACTTCACCTATAGCAAAAGTTCAGTCAGCAGTGGCATACACAGGGTTCTTAGCTGGGCCTCTTACTGTTTAGAATTTATTTCTCAGTAGTTCAGGCAAATTTGGACTGTCTGTGGCTGGCCAAGTTTTCTGACAATTGCAAATTGGGAGCAATCATTGAGTCCCCCAGTGATGTTAATATACTTCAGACAGGGTTAATGTGGACAAATGATTACTGCTAAAGCACGGATTAAAGATAAATGCAATAAAAAGCATTATTATTCCCTTTTGAAAAACTGACATCCCTGCTGTTTACATTACATGAACTCATTACAGCCAAGTGCGCCTCCTGGCGTTTCTGCAGTTACCTCCTACTGACACTTCTAGGCGTCAAATACTGCTTGTACATATTTGCATTAATAATTCCAAAACCATGCTACATACAAGGTACCAGAAGATTTCATCTTAAAGTATACATGACGGCAAACACACTTGTATTGACATTTGACCTCTGTCTAATGCAGCTAAACAGATATTGAATATTGTTTGTATACTGTTTATTTTTATTGTAATAATTTTCATATTTCTCTAAATATCTCAACATTCAGGTAACACAAACAGAACTGCATAGCCTCATATGAAAGCTCACAGCTGTATGACGAAATTCCTGCTAGAAGTTTGTGTCTTGCTTAAATGGTTACTGAGATATCTTAACCTATTTATAAAACATTACAAAATCAATATTCACTGCCTTTATTTTGGTTTATAAAATCCAGTTTAAAGCATGAAACTGAATGAATGCCATTTGTGTAAAGATTAATTTATCCTGAACAATTTGCCATTTACAGTTTTCTGGTAACACTTATGGTTCCAGAGATATGAATATTTGTTTTAACTGTAAGGTAATAACTTAATTCTTTTAAAGGCTCAAGACACAGCCACTGGAAGTTCACATTCAAAAGAGCTGTACTGGAGGGAATGAGTGAAGGACCAGTGGTACGTGATCTGGGTACTCAGGTTGATAGCAACCTAAACTTTGGCCACCATGTATCTAAAGTAGTAAGGAAATCCTTCTATGACACATCTTATAAGTAAAGGCATCACATCTAATTCTAAGGATGTTATAATTCCATTATACTCGGCCCTCATCAGACCAATAATTGAGTGCAATGCTCCCTTTTGCATATACCTCATCAGACACCTGCAGCAATTGGAGAGACCACAGAGGTTTTTCACCAAGAAATTACAGAGTACACAAAACAAGTCTTACACGGAAAGACTGAAAGCCCTGTCACTGTCTCCTATAGGTTGCTAAAGGACTGACCTCTGCCTGGCTTACAGGGCATCTCTGACTCAGCCCTGATGTAAATGGTACACATTCATACATCAAACTGCATGATGGTCACTCACTCCAGGGATCTTAACCTAGCCTTTGACATGAACAGGTCATGCCGGAGAGATAGATACACCTCCCAGAGACTGCCAGTTCTCTGAAACAAACTTCCAATTCATGTGAAACAGAGCCCCTTCCCGACCCTCTTTAAATGCAACCTCGATTAATGGATGGGTAACTGCAAATTCACCCCTGGGCTGGCACCCATGTCCCTGCTGGACAGAGGAAGTCTTTATTAACTACCATAGATCCTTACCTCTGCGAACTTTACTCACCTAACCACCACCAACTGGGGCAACTCAGGATAAATATGGCAAGGCTTGTAAGGGCTCTAGGGTCGTTAGCCTAGTAACCGTGTATGAACCTATGAACCTATGAAATGGGGCAGTGTACAATACTCATACAGCAAGAGCAGCATACTACACTAGATGTATAGGTCTAATATGTGCAAATGTGTTCAGCAACAGCTATCTATAACTCTGTTTAGTTGTGCAGGTATCTGCAACAGTGCACAAGAATCTGCAGCAGTGCACAACTGCAATTAATTGAATATTTTTGCATTGCAAGAGGCAGTCAATAATAGTACATAATAGAGTTTCATGCTATTTGTTTTTTAGAAAATTCATGATGAAGCAAATCCCATTGTTGTATTAATTTTAGGTGAATTAGAACATGTTTAACAATTGCCCTGATATGGGGTCTTTCCCCCATTATATTTGGCTTTGTCCATGATTCATGAGCAAAGAAATTGAGAGCTATGTTCATGAATGAGTGGGAATTCATTCAGGTATAAAATATCTGCTCCACACTACCCAGAAATTAATCTGGTGGACATGAAGAGAAAACTATCCAAAGAGTGAAGTGTCAAAAGAGAAACAGCAGTATTAAAAGTTATTGTAGAACTCAATATCTCTGTTATATGTTTTTGCTTTAATGCTGTTTTGCACATTGTCAAAATAACTTTGTGTATGTAACCATAGAATGTTTCTCCCCATGCCTCCTCTGAAAAGGGGTTCTAGTCTCTGTCAGATTTTTCTGGTAATAAAATATCAGTAAATAAAGAGAATAAATTATGTGGAATGCCATCTTGCAGTTTTGGAAGATGGAAATATTTCATTACAAAGATTTGGTCAACAGCAAAAGGGCAGAAGGTTGAAAAAACAGATTATCTACTGCATCTAGATAACAGATGCTTGAAAATCAACAAAAAATAAGTAAAATGATGGAAGGAAACCATGGTATGACAGAAACACCAGAAGATGTTGAAGAAAAAACTAAGAATACAAAAGCAATATTAAAGTCCGCAGCCTGTCAGCCATTCACTGCACATACATTTTCATCCTTAGTGTTGTATGTCTCGTGTATTCAAATGAGACACTGAGGGATGGAATGCTTTCAAATAATTTATTATAAAAACATACATCAGGAGCTGTAACTTGTACATATATTTCAAACTTCATATGCTTACTGACTGACTCATTACCTCTAACACACTCATGTGCATCTCCCTTCAAGCTTAGATTCACAATGGGTAACTACACAAAATGGCATTGATCTCGCACGTGCTCAGTAACTTATATGCACTTGATCTCTGACTACAGTGGCTGGCTAGGTTCAATATACACATTGATCAACGTCCTCCCTCTTAAATTTTGTTTGACATTGCAAATATGAGAACAAAGACATATTTAAGGGCTAGACATTATTTCAACATTTCAACAAAACAAAATTGATTTCAAGTCCAAGTCATTGCGTATTTAGCATTCAAATTGCAAATTCTACCCAATCTAGTTACATAGAAATTCTGGCTGAGTTTAGCAAAAGGGACAGTCTCTTGGAATTCTTCTACATCCGGAACATCAGGGTTTACATCAAAGTTGTTTGAAGAAAGCACACTGTTTTGCTGTGTCACTGGTTCAGAGACAGGTAACACATATCTACGATTCTTTCTGAAATTCATTCCTTCAGATAGTATGATGTAAGATCTCAGTTCCTCACAAATGTTCTTCAAGATTTCCACTTGGTCATATTCTTTGGATGTTTGCATTCTCACAACTTCTTGTAGTAATGGTCTAAGGGATTTACTGGTCTTATCATAGTACAACTTTTGTGACTGATGTTTTCTTGAAAGTTGAGCCTTGACCACTCTGTTGTTCTTTGTGTTTGGTGCTAACAGTTGCTGACTGGAAGAGTTGTTTGTGTCTGTTTGGACATCAATCTCTGAGCAGGTGAACCAAACAAGTTGTCTCCAGGAATGTTTCTGTGATCAATTAAGTTAAGAAAAATATCACTACCATCTCTCTTGGTTTTCTCCAACAAGTGCCTTGCACTCTGAACTGCATGTTCAGCTAAACTATTGGCTTGTGGATACTCAGGAATACTGGTAACATGAACAGGACTACCGGTAATATGAACAAAGTCTCATGTCTCAGCAAATCTCTTGAACTGCTGACTAGGAAACTGTGCACCATTGTCAGACATGACTTTGTGTGGACTACCATGGATAGAAAAATGTCTCTTCAATTTTGTAATGACTGTGCTGGACATCAAGTTAGGAAGTAGATCAATTTCAAACCAATTTGAGTAAGAGTCTACTAACACATCTGTGGCAACTGTCGACCATGGTAATTCAGGAATTTGGTGTAGCCAAAATGATTCTTTTTGTTGATGCGGTTTGTTGCTGTTGCAAATTGAACATGCTAGAGTTTCCTTCTCTATATCTTTGGACATAGAACGACAAAATACAATTCTTCTTACCCTTCTTTTGGTTGAATCAGTACCTGGGTGACCATGAAGCAAGATTTTTTTTTTTTTCAAAACAGGTTTATTGTTTTAACATATAAGAGAAATATCATAACAATTTTATACAAGTAATTAAAAATAGGTATTATTATAATATTCAACAAACAACTAAAGTATTTACAAAGACATCCACTACAATCAGATCAATTAATTAAACTAAAATACCATGCTATTGAAATTAAATTTTTTTTAACAAATTTTGTAAATTATCCCATACAATAAAATAAGATGTTTTTCTATTTGTTCTAGTCCTAATTGTGTTTATTTCCATATGGCACACTATATTCATAACATTTTTAAATTCATTGAACGAAGGAGGTGTATCTGAAATCCAATTTCTAGTTATTATTTTCCTAGCCACTGCTAGAATAGACCATAACAAGGGAAGCTTAACCTTTTTAACACTTTGAGGTACAGGTGTGTTGAATAATATAAGAGATTTAGAAATAATGAAATTATCTGTAAAAAGAGCCTGCAAAATTCATTAATTGACTTCCAGTATTCTTTCAATTTTATACAGTCATAAAACATATGAGCCCAGTCAGCATTAATTTCTACATTACATCTCTTACATAGATTATCTTTATTATTTATTTTATTCATCATCAAAGGTGTATAAAAAGATCTATGTAAAAAATTCCATGTATAAAGTCTCCAGACAATGGAAGACATAGTTCTATAAGCAGATTCCAATATATATTGTTTATCTTGTTGATTTGGTGGGTCCCCATTAATAGAAGTGAAATAATTCCAGTATGAATCTACACTGTAAAAAGTTTCTTGTCTGATAACTTTATGTATGTATGAAAGTTTACCTTTATCAGAAACTTTATGTTGTAAATTTAATATCAAGTAATCAATCAGTGTTGGAATAGATTATTTAACAGTTATAGACATTAAATCTATTTTATTAATGAGATGTCTAAAGGTCTGAACCTCTAACCAGCAAGTTTCTCTTAGATCAAATTCTTGTTTTAAGAAATCTAGATTTTTAACTTTATTATCAGATATCAACTGATACCAGTACTTTAGATCATTATCTATAGCTAAATGAGTTCCTTCAGATGTAGATGATAAAAGCATACCCTGAGTATACATTATAGGAAATACAATAAAATTCCATTCCCTATACTTAGGGTGCATGAATATAAAGTTACGATAACTAATAATAATATTTAATGGGTAACAAACCATATGTTTAGGTGTAATAGGTGAAGTACAAAATTCCTTTAGTAACCATAACATGGAGTTATTTACAATCATATTTTTATGTGTTAAGGAGATTTTCATGAAGTGTATACTAATTAGCTCCCAATAATCTTTCCATTTTGTGACATATGACTGATCTATTAATAAAGTAATAACTTTTACAATAGAAGAGATAGTATATAAATTAAAGTCTGGAAAAGAAATACCCCTTGAGACCAGCTATTAGTATGTTTCTTTAATGCAATCCTAGGTCTATTAGGTGCCCATAAGAAATTTAACATTAGTGTGTTCAGTTTCTTGATAATTATTTTTGTAGGTGGAAGTATTATTGATTGTATTAAGTATAAAATCTTGGGGAATATTATCATTTTAATAATTGTAAGTCTCTCCTCCATAGTAAAAAACATATTATTCCAGGTATTAAAAAGATTTTGTATATTAAGAAAACAGGTATTATAATTATTATATATAATAGATTTAATATCTTTAGATAGTATTATACCTAAATAAGTTATCTGACCTGAATTGGGTACATATTTAGTAAAATCACTAATGAGAATATTTTTTCGTGTATATATAGGTAGTATTTTAGTTTTTTCTTCATTGAATATTAAACCAGAAATACTTTTAAAATTCATCATGTTATCAAATAGAGACTGTATAGAAGAATTATATCCTGCTGATGTAATTAGAACATCATCTGCAAAAAGTTGAATTTTGGATGTTGTATTTTCATCTATTTCAAAACCCTCTATGTCAGTACTGTTTCTAATCAAATTAGCCCAAGGCTCCATTACTAAAGTGAATAATAGTGGAGAAAGTGGACATCCTTGTTTTGTACCTTTAAGAATGGGTATTTTTGTGAAACATATGTTCCTACCTTAATATAAGCCAACGTTCCTTTGTATAAATGTTCAATTAGATTTACAAATGCATCCGAGAAGTTTGTGCACTTCATTAAGGTAAACAGATAGTCCCAACTTACTGAATCAAATGCTGAACTTATATCAAGACTAATAAGTGTTAAATCTTTCTTTTCATATTTGCAAAATCTATTAATGTTAAAGTTCTTCTTATATTATCAAAAGTATTTCTATTTACAATGAAGCCTGTCTGATCTATATCTATAATGCCGAGAATGATTGTCTTCAATCTATCAGCAAAGATATTCATAAACATTTTATAATCAACATTAAGTAATGAGATGGGCCGATATGAAGAACATCTAGTTGGATCTTTATTAGGTTTTAAAATTGGCGAAATAAATGTATATTGCCAAGATGGGGGGGTTATTAACTCAGTTTGGGCCAAAATAAAAACCTTATGTATTAATGAATATGTATTTTAGAAAGGATTTTATATATCTCTGGTATAATACCATCATTACCCGGTGCTTTGTTTGATTTAAGCTTATTTATTTGTGTAATAACTTCTGTATATGAAATACTCTTGTCCAATAGTTTAATCTGTTGTTTATTGCTTTTTATTCATATTTGTGGTTATAAACTCCTTTATTTTACCTTTAGGTTCCATGTTAATATTATTATGGTTAATTTTGTGAAAGTGATTTCTAAATTCATCTAGTATTTCTGGTATACTAGAAACATTCTTCTTTTCCTTAGAGAAAAGATTTCTTTGATATGGTTTTGTTTATTCAACCTTTTGTTTTATTTTTAAGTCTATGTAAGTATTTGGGGCTTATTGAATAAGACAAAACTTGTATTTCTAAAGTTATTTTAACTTTATGAGTTAAAATTTCTTTGTATTTCTCATTTAGTTTGTTTATTTCTTCAATAACTTTCTTGTCCATAATATTTTCTTTATTATTATGTTTATAAGAGTCTAATTTACTTTGAATATCTAACAATTCCTTATCCCAAGATTTCCTTTTATTATTATACCATCTGATACTTTGTCCATATAGATATGATTTTAAGGCATCCCAAACATAAACAATGGAGACTTCAGGAGTGTTATTTATGTCTAAAAATGTTTTACTTCTGAAAGTATATATTCTTTATAGTCTTTTAGTTGAGTTAAGTATGCTGGTATCCTTTTGATCTGAACATTATGAGTATTTTTATCATGAATTCAAAACAATTGAATTATGATCAGATATAGGACATGAAATGATTTTGGAATTAATTAAATCTGTTACCATCTGGTTAGAAATAAAGACCCTATCTATTTTTGAATAAGTTTTGTATCTGTTAGAAAAAAGGTGTATGGTAATGATTTTGAATCTATCTGATTATTAATATCATTCAAATGATAAGAATTAGCAAAATCCTTTAACTGTTTTGCATTAGATGTAATTCTTCTCTTTCCTATAGTGGTAGTATCACTTTCATGTAGTATACAATTAAAGTCACCAGCTAAAATAATATCTCCTATAGAGAATGATATGATCTTATCAAGATGATGTTTCACTGTATTAATACCAATTCCAGGTATCCAATATACATTAATTAAAGTGTAAGTCTTCCCATTAATTTGTATTGTAACCATACAAAACATTCCTTTGTCATCCTGATAAGACTTAATGGTTTTAGGAATGGGCATACTTTTATTCCATAAAATAGCCACTCCTCTTTTTTCTGAGTGTGCTCTCAACTAACCAATACTGTATATTTGTTTGTGGCTAGTTTATCAATATCTTTTTTCAAGAGATGGGTTTCTTGTAGGAAGACTAAGTTGGCCTTATGTAAATTAATGTATCTTATTAGGCTTGCCCTTTTACATGGATTATTCAATCCATTAATGTTTAAAGAAATTCCTTTTAAAGATGTCATTTGGCATTTTTAAAACTTAAGAATCTTATGATCAAAATAACAAATAACAAGATAAGTAATGTTACATCTCCTCCTTTAGGTGTACCTTTAAATATAGCTGTATTTATTGAATCTCTTATGGGATTTCGTATAGGATTCAATTTTGTTTGTAGTGACAATGAATGTACAAAATATATTGTGGATGTCAAAACTATATACAAATAACAATGAACAAGTGAAAATAATGTAAGGATTAAACCTTGCATCCAGCCTGGAGTTATAAACTCCAACTTAGAGTAGTATTTACCATTCAAGTTAACCCCCTAACCTAAGCTGCAGTACGTCAGCTACCACCTTATCAATTTAATACTAGTTATATTTAACTGAAGTTAACAGTTTTCAATTCAATTATCTAGCAAGACAAGACTACACATTTGGTAAAACAGCATCATATAAACTAAAATAAACCTTTTTTTTTTTTTTTTTTTTAAAAAAACTGTTCATACTACTATATACATCCATGTAATATAAAACACTTGTATTCAAATAGCATTCAAATAATCTTGATGTTAGAAATCAAGAGGAGAGAAAAATAAGTTCTAACATTCATTTAAATCAAAAACTTTGGCTAATATGATTCAGACATTACATATATTAGGATGCATCTATTTTCTGTCATGTAAATACAGTTAACAGCTTCCAAAAAAACCTTGAATTGCTTGCATATGAGCATTTACTCAAACTCATTATTGCCAATAGAATAAAATATTGTATTCATAGAAATTGTTATAAATCATACTTCATAGTTAAGCAGATTCTCAGAAACATTTATATACATATCTACATACACACACATACACACACACACACACATATATATATATATATATATATATATATATATATATATATATACATACATACACACATACACACACATATACACACATATATATATATATATATATATATATATATACACATGTATACACACACACACATACACACACACACACACACACACACACACACACACACACACACACACACACATACACACACACACACACACACACACACACACACACACACACACACACACACACACACACACACACACACATACACACACACACACACACACACACATATATATATATATATATATATATATATATATATATATCTGATCTCACTGAGTTGTATCTTTACTGAGCACCATCTTACATTGTTGTCCCTTCAATAAATCTGTCTGCTTTATACAAAATAATGCACAGCAAACACATTTTAGTAACCAGATTTTACAAACATGCTATACTACTGCTTTAAAATATATCACATGACAATTTCTTCCAGTATAGAGTTATAAAATTATTTATGCTTGTCAATCAGATGAATTAAATGAGTTATAGTAATGTATATGTTTGGGACATAGGTTTTTAACACATATTATTAATCTGCTATTCCTGTATCTGTGATGTGTCAGTGTGATATCTAGGTCAAAGGTAAGACCAGCTGCTTTCAGCTTCTCTGTGAGAATTCTGAGAGTTGAAGCTTTTGAAGTAGCTCATGGACACTGTGCATGAGACAGCCCACATCCCAGATTGTCTCTCTTAACATTTTGGCGGGAAACTTATTAAAAACTAGTGACAAACATTCATTTAGCAGTGTAAATGCATCTAAACATGACAAAACCTTCACAATGCATTCTACAGGTTATTACAGACTCTATGTAAGTGAAATCAAGCCCAAAATTATAATAAGTAATAAAACTCAACATTTTTGTCCCAACCCAACTCCTATGCGAATCTTATTATTTACTGTGTCTATATGATCAAAAGTATTTCTATATATTAATAAAGAAAAGAAAAAGAGAGTAGAAAGTAAAAGGGTGTAAGGCAGAAATAAAAAAAATGTAAGAGAAAGCTATAAGAAGTATATACAATAGAATATTACTTACTGTTTATATTAATAGAGTTAAAAATAAAACATATTATTTACTATTATTTAGTTCTAATTATTATTAGTTAAAGCATGACAGATTATTTACAAACAAGCATAAGCAGTGTAATCAAGAGAGTATAATTAGGTAGTGTCATTCCTGTATCTGTGATGTGTCAGTGTGATATCTAGGTCAAAGGTGAGACTAGCTGCTTTCAGCTTCTCTGAGAATTCTGAGAGTTGAAGCTTTTGAAGTAGCTCATGGACACTGTGCATGAGACAGCCCACATCCCAGATTGTCTCTCTCTTAACATTTTGGCGGGAAACTTATTAAAAACTAGTGACAAACATTCATTTAGCAGTGTAAATGCATCTAAACATGACAAAACCTTCACAATGCATTCTACAGGTTATTACAGACTCTATGTAAGTGAAATCAAGCCCAAAATTATTAATAAGTAACAAAACTAAACATTTTTGTCCCAACTCAACTCCTATTCAAATCTTATTATTTACTGTGTCTATATGATCAAAAGCATTTCTATATATTAATAAAGAAAAGAAAAGAGAGTAGAAAGTAAAAGGGTGTAAGGCAGAAATAAAAAAATGTAAGAGAAAGCTATAAGAAGTATATACCATAGAATGTTACTTACTGTTTATATTAATAGAGTTAAAAATAAAACATATTATTTACTATTATTTAGTTCTAATTATTATTAGTTAAAGCATGACAGATTATTTACAAACAAGCATAAGCAGTGTAATCAAGAAAGTATAATTAGGAATAGCATTTGAAGAACATATAAACTTTTAAAGGAAAAAAAATGTATCAAATTACTGACCTTATTTTTCCTCTTCAGAAAGAGAAACAAGTTAAATCACAGCTTGCCATTAAATCTCCAGATATTTTGACTAGTTATGAAACAAAACATTTCTTTGCACACAGAGAATAACTTTGATTAAATCTTTTCCAAATATTTGTTGCTTCTTGGAAATGCAGGAACTATATTTAAAAAGATTAATAATAAAATAAAATGATGAGAGAGAAAAAAACATAGTACAAATCATTTGTTTTTAGTCTCTTCTTCTTCTCTGAAGTCTTCCACAAAGTTTCAGTTGCCAGTCTCTTTAACGAAGGACTAGCCCATTCCATTTCTTCTATTTTTTCCAAAATCTTATTTTTTTGATAAACAGTAAAGCAGAGTCTAAGTCATCGAAAATTTTAGGACCATCAGGAAGGAAGATTTTAAGCTTGGCAGGAAACAGAAGGTATGTTTTAAACTGTGCTTTTTAAGCTCCCTTATTAGTGGCAGAAAAACTTTTCTTTTAGCTAATACCATGGAAGAATAGTCATTGTCAAAACGCACAGTTGTTTCATTAATCTTAACAGGAGCTTTAGCCCAAGCAGATTTAAGAACCATCTCTTTATCAAAAGATGATAGAAATCTAACTATAACTGATCTAGGATAGTTTTTGTTAGAGTTTAGCTATAGATCTATGTGCTCTTTCGATACCAAAAGAGAATGCTTCTGGTAAATCTAAAGTTTTAGGGAGCCATGTTGTTAAAAAAGAAGTAATATTGTTACCTTCAATATTTTCTGGCAGTCCAAAAATCCTAATGTTATTGCGCCTAGATCTATTTTCCAGGTCATCCAGCTTTGTTTGTAAATGTGTATTTTGTTTCAGCAGAAACTCATTGTTGATTTCCTCTTCTTGTATTCTATTTTCCATGTCATTCACAGCTTCTTCTATGCCTGTCATCTGGATCTTCTGTTGTTGCAGGTCCATATGTAACAAGTCTATTTGTTTTGTAGTTTTTTCTATGAAAGTGTCTATTTTAGTATCCATTTTATCCATCTTAGCAGTAAGTTGCTGGACTATAATTATCAGAGACTGAAGTTCTTTCTTGATGCTGGAGTCTTGAGAATTTGTCTTACTGGAACTCATTTCAGACTGATAAACTGACAGGAAAATTTCCAAAGTAATTTCTGACAGGAATATTATTAAGATTTCCTTTCTTTTTTAGATATAGTTCAAGAACTATATAAAACAAACATATTTAGAAAGAAAATTACTTCAAAAATTAATTTTTAAGTAATTAATTCCTGTCAATGTAATGAAATTGGTGGAGCTGAAGAAATCTGCTGCTATCCTGTGTTCATCCTTGGCCACACCCATGAAGCAAGATTTTGATATATTCCTGTCATAATGCTTTATGAATTACCACTTTTGGATCTTTCATGATGATGCCATCTTCTGTCACGAGTTCATCTCTGTAAGAAAAATACTGCTGAATGTTAAGTGGTAAACTGCTTTGTCATGTTGGCCATCCTTGACTGATAATGTTTTTCAGCTTCTGAAGAATTGGGTTTGGAGCTGTGTGGTTTCTTAGTTCACCAAGCCTCGATGATGAAAGTTTTCTGACTTCCATGACTTCAAGTTTCATTTTCATGCTGCTCTGTCATGTGTCTGGGTGCGAGTGACAAAGCATCAGCAAGGTACAAGCGTCTGCCCTTTTTGTAAACAATACTAAAATTGTACTTTTGCAATGTTAGCATCATGCATTGCAATCGAGCTGGGGCTGTATGTATTGGCTTTTTCAAAATTGTCAGTAGTGGCTGGTGATCAGTCTTTATTTGGATAGGTCTGCCATAAATATAATCACTGAACTACGAACATGCAAACACTACTGCCAAAAGTTCTTTTTCTATTTGTGCATAATGCATCTCTGTTTGAGTGAAAGTTCTTGACGCATAGGTTACTGGTATGCCTTTTTGAACGCATGCTGCACCAAGGCCGTACTTTGAAGTATGATAAGAAAGAGCTACAAATTTGTGAATACCATAATATCTCAATGTGGGTGGACTGGGAATTTTCTGCTTCAGAATATCAGATGCTCTTTGGTGTTGTTCCAACCAGGACCAGTGTATATTTTTGTGTGTCAGGTCATGTAGCGGTGCAGAAAGCTCACTGAAGTCTGGGATGCACTTTCCTAAATAGTTGACCATACTTAAAAGACGTTGTAAAGATGTGGCATTCTCTAGAACTGACATTTCCACAATTGCTGTTAACCTAGACAGATCTGGTTGTAAGCTATCACTGGTAAACAAATATCCCACATAAGTAACTTCTTTTAGTTTGAATTTACATTTCTGAGGATGCAGTTTAAGATTCATTTCACTTACATGGTCTAGAACTTTCCTGAGATTTCTGTCGTTGTCATCTTCACCATTGCCTCCAACAATAATGTCTACTATAATAGCACATGGATAACCAGAAAAAAAAATGCTCCATGGCACTTTGAAAGACTTCACTGGCAGAATTGATTCCAAATGGCATTCTCAAAAATCTGTATCTACTAAATGGTGTACTTAATATAGTTAACAATGAAGATCTGCGATCCAGCCATATTTTCTAAAATGAGCGTTTTGCATCTAAGACTGAAAAAAACAGTGGAATATGGCATGAGAGCGGCTACCTCTTGTACTGTATTTATCGGATGATGAGGACACTTGGAATATCATCTGAACTTTTGTTATGAGCTATGACCATGGAGGGTACCTATTCAGCTGGTTCTTCTACTGGAGTAAGGACACCTAAATTCACCATTTTGTCCAGTTCTCCTTTTACTTTACTCTGCATTGTTACTGGAATCTTTAGTGCTGGTCTGACAACTGGACTTATTTCAGGGTTTAACTTCATGGAATGTCTGACTGGAAGTTTGCCAAGCTCGTCTTTGAAACTGTCAGCATATTCACTAAAAATATTCTGTGTAAAACTATAGTTGTTATTCATACTTATATTGTGAATCTCTTTATTAAATGAAATCAGTCCCATTCTCAGACTGTCTTTGAGGCCTAACGGTGATTACATGTGTCTTTTGACTACATAAAATTACAAGCAGTAGCTGTTTCCAGCAGAATGGTATGAAAGGACTACTGTGCCATCAGTCTGAATTGTTTTGCCACCATAGCCAGCTAGTTTTTCATGCTTTGCAGAATCAAGTTTCTCACCAGCTTTTAATCTACCAAACATTTGTGGTGACATAACATTGCACTCGGATCCAGTATCTACTTTAAGCTCTACAGGTTTCCTATTAATTTGTAAAGTACAAAATATTTCACTCTTTGCTGAAAACTGATAGTCTACTATATTAAGTGTTTCAACAATCACAGACACACCATCAACAGAATGTTTGCATACAGCTCTCAGAGTTTGTTACAGTCTCTGTCTGATCTTCTTGATTCTTCGGGTACTCTCTTTTAATATAAGCCTGAGACACTTTAGATTTGCAAAGCCTTTTGAAATTATTCCACTATTTACATGTGTAACATTGTTGACCAAAAGCTAAACATTTTTCCTGTTTAGGTTCATGGCTGCCTCCACAATTTTGACAGTTAACAATGAGGTTGGGTGTCACACCCATTGGTTTATATTTCTTTTTCATCTTAACTTTCTGCTGTATACTATCAACATTCACACTAGCAGATACTGCAAACATGCTTTTGTCATTTGTAAGCATATTTCTTTTCTGTAATCTCATATATTTGGCAAATCTCAATGGATTTGGTCAATGTTAATTCACTAGCTCAAAGCAAAATCTTTCTCACTGCATCATGAACACCAGATACAAGATGGTATTTTATCAACTCATCTCTTATATCACCAAATCTGCATGTTTTTGCTTTATTTCTTAAGTTGGTAACATATGCTGCAACATTTTCACCAAGCTTTTGATTTCCTGTGTAAAATTTATGCCTTTCAATTGTAATATTCGTTTGATGGTTACATGTTTCTCTAAATTTACATTTTAAGCAGTCAGGGTCTTCCCGCGTTTCAGCCTGTATTACATTATGGTGGTTCTCCCCTCCCCTGCATAATGGCAGGTGCATATACAAAGAAATGTTCTGCTCAATGGCTTCTGAGCTTGCTAAATTAAGAAGTATAAATGCTTTTGTACATGCGTCTATTAGAAAATGCAGCCTGTATGAAAATATATTCTTGCTCAAACACTCGCCATTCTCAGCAATATTAATATCAAATACCAGCGGTTCAGGTCTGTGAAATCCCTCTGCCATACCAACAAATTGCTTTTAAACATAATTAGAGACCTGGTACTTGTAATTTCGCTCAAATGCACAACAGTCTCTCTAAAATGCTTTATCATAGCACTGCAGATAATCTTGAATACTCTGGACACCAGATCCTTTGAAGTCTTAGTTACTGTGAAAAAGTTGTACATTGCGAAAAAAGTTGGATATTTTAGCCTTTTCAAACATTTTAAAGGCTATGGAGATTATTTCAAACACTTTAATCATTATGTCTCTGTTTCAGAAATTTTGAATAACTCGGAAATTATTTTGAATGCATGCGTTGAATGGGCGTGCCTTCGTTGAAGGCTGGGTGTCAGGCTGGCAACTCGACACCATAAAAACCAACTGCCAATCATTAGCGGACCAGAGTTCTGCTGTGGCGACCCCTAACCAAAAGACAAACAACTTTGAATGTTATGACACATTTGGTGACTGAAAATCATTTGAAACGAATTTAAGTGCCTTCGAATAACTGCTGACCTGTTTGCAAGTTCACTCCTGGATGTTACTCCACTTCTAACTGTGTGCCTCATAGTTTGCGAGCTGCTTCAACTTCAGATGCCATTCTGACACCATGTCACATGTGTCATGTATTCAAATGAGACACTGAGGCACAGAATGTGTTCAAGTCATTTATTATAAATACATATGTCAGGAGCTGTAACTTGTACATATATTTCGAACTTCATATACTTACTGATTGACTCTATTTCTAACACACTCACATGTGCACCTTCATTCAAGCTTGTATTCACACTGGCTAACTACACAAAATGGCACTGATCTCGCACATGCTCAGTAATTTATATGTATGTGCTATCTAGCTACATTGGCTGACTAGGTTCTATATACACACTGATCTACACTTAGTGTGCTTGCTGAGATGAGAAAAGTGCTATAAAACATTAATTAACAGCTAAAGATTCAAGAGTAGTAGTCAAGGTAAGAAAGGCATTAACTACCTAAAGAAAACTGTGCTACCAACTCAGCTATTGCTGTAAACATCTAATAGAAATGGTTCTCTTTATGCAAAATTTATTTTTATGATAGTTCTATGTATCACCTAAATAAGATAAGTTTGCTTGCAACTGTTGCTGTTATAAAATCATTAATTCACTTGTTAGGAAGTATGTCTTTTTAGCAGCAAATATTTTAAGCATAGTAATAAAAAAGAATCTCTGAAAACACCGGGAGACATAAAATGTTAAGTATAAATCAGAAAACATAATATGAACTTCACAACTATCAGGGTCCCTTTCTGTTCTGCGTTGTGGCTTACTGTAGTGTGCTTCCCATCATTTTATTCCTCTTACTTGTATTGACAAATATGAATTTGCATTTGTGTCCAAAAACAAACAAGAAATTTTCAGCTAAATGCAAACAAAATGGGAATATCCTGCAACATGTATATGCTGCAACTTGTCAGGTGTGATACTCACCTTATTTCTAATTTTTTCTGAACTTGCACATTACTTGTTCTTTAAAGCTGAACAGACTACATACCACGCATAATTAAAAATGGATATGTTCAAAGGGAAGTGGGATGGGTTATAACTAACATGACTCTATTCCACATAAAAGAACAATTTTTAGATTAATAATATGCCAATCCAAAAAAAGAGTCCAGTGGGTAAAACACTGGTACAGGCAACAAGACACATGAATTCTGGGAGAGGGGGTTACCTGTCAATTTGGAAAGGGGCTACATGAAGTGTCCTATGTTGCTCTGCACTTGGGACTATTCTTTTCAGAATATTTGTCTCAGATATAACAATGGGAGTAGTGTCTTGGACAGTGAACTGTGATGATGATTGACAATTTGGCTACATAATTACTTAATTACTTCAGTAAAAGATGCCAAAGTCCTCCAAGATAGTCTATAGAAAGTGCATCCTGTGTAGCAGTAATGACCTCATCTTAATGTCAGCAAAAGTAGCATCATCAGAGTTCATGAAAAAAGACCCAAAATTTGATTATAAAATAAATTGCCAGATAATAAAAAGGCACAATTATTAAAGATCAATGGACAACTGAAAACAACAATTGAAATGTTGATCAGTGACTATTTACCACTGTCAACAAGCATATTATGTAAAGCATCTAATTCTAAAAGGTATATGTTGTCAGACCACGGATATAATTATATCACAATATACCTGATTAATGTGACACTGTATTATGTAACTTTTGAACAAATTATCTGAAACAACTCAAAAAAACTTCAATGATTCTGTACTAGAAAAAAAGCACAGAATTACTACAACTATTTGGAAAGACTTTAGAAACTCTGCTTCTTACAGGTTACTTAGCAGTGACTTTTCCTTGAACTAAACAATGATGTCTGATCTGCTTTTGTTTGAAAGGTTATGTCTAGAACACACTGCTGAGAGCTATTACCAGGGAAGCTAATCCTAATAAAGATACCCATAATGGAGAAAAATATGACAATACATTACACAGTACTTCCCAAGGTCATGGGATAAGCTTCCTTTTATAATCCTTAAAAATAATCTCAGTGTATACGTGGGAAGTAGAAAATAGAAGCTTTTTGAAGATCAGTAGGTCATACATTAGACAACCTTGCGTACACAACTATTGCCATTTTTTCCCTAAATGAAAACATTTCAAAAGTAATTTTGTGTATAAAGCAGGTCTTACATGTTTTCATGTTACAGCACTCATTTCAGACGTTCAGCTTTAAAACTAAATGCTTTTTCATATCATGGAAATTCATATAGAAAAGCAAGTGAACTTTTTTAGTCTCTCCCACCCCTTGTTGACGTGTACATTAAAAGTCCTACTTTTTGTCAGTTATTCTCATTTACCCCTGAATAAGGATGCTGGATATTAGCTCTATGAGGTTACTGCAGGCTGTTCTAGTCATGCCTCCCATTTCCCTTGCACTTGACTTGCACAACACTGGGACGTTAACAAGCTATTACTTCCTTCAGTCTCTCTCCCCACTCTCCTGTTTTACCTGCTTTTCTATCCTGAAATAAACATAACAGCATTACAGGAGGCTGCAAGACACCCCTCACAGTGCTCACCTGAAATGACAGGTAACCAGTTTGTTTCTTACTCCAGCCCAGCATTCATCCTTCTGGTGCCAGGGCTGGTAACTGAACCTGTGTTACTAGCAGGATGGATAGATACCCTGAATCCTCACTGATGTGCCGGTTCACACATACAACCTGCCATTAAGTATTTTTGAATGGGTTTTCAAGAAGAATTTCATTGGCCTGCACTCAGACCATGCACAAAGCACAAACCTTTAATAGTGTGTGTGTGTGTGTGTGTGTGTGTGTGTGTGTGTGTGTGTGTGTGTGTGTGTGTGTGTGTGTGTGTGTGTGTGTGTGTGTGTGTGTGTGTGTGTGCGTGTGTGCGTGCGTGTGTGTGTGTGTGTGTGTGTGTGTGTGTGTGTGTGTGTGTGTGTGCGTGTGCGAGTATGCGCACGCACGTGTGTTGCTGAATTTAAGTTAAGTAATGGCATACCTTATAATTTTCCTTAAGTTTTATTATCACTGTAGTATATTGAGGTATCATTATCATATAAGTAACTTACTCTGTGAACTATAAAGAAACTAGATATTCAGAATATATTCATTAAATATTGCATTAAATGTGCATTTAGCAAAATACAAAATAAGGGCTGATGTTTAACAGCACCTCCTGCAGGATGTAAGAGGATTACGGTATTGTTGCAGTAACTGAGAGAGTCAAGTAAGATGCCATATAAATCTTATAAGCACTGGGTGTTCATACCAGGTATAGCAGATGGTATATTAAAATTCCAAAATAGTGAATAGGGGAGAAGATGTTATGGGTGTTTTACTAAAGTATGTTGAGGAACACAACAAATAATTTAGTTTCTGAAGCTATTAAAGTGCATGCTAACTCAGAAAACATCATTCTCAGAACTGCATCTCACACAGTTTCACTGTACTTTAGTGCAGAGTATGAGAAGAGAAGTTCAAAGAAAAAAACAACCATTCCTTCAGTCTTACAGATCAAAGCTTGTCTAGCATGATATATCTGCATCACTGACTTGTATTATTATAATCTGTAGGAAATTTGAGTATTACACTACAAGTGTTACATAATTCTGAACTGAAAGCTCATATAAGGTGCAGATAAAAACCCACAGCAATGAACTGTGAAGTTATGACTGTACACACATTGCGATGCTGAATACAGGTGAAGTTATGACTGTGTACACATTGCGATGCTAAATACAGGTGAAGTTATGACTGTGCACACATTGCAATGCTGAATACAGATGAAGTTATGACTGCACACACATTGCAATGCTGAATACAGGTGAAGTTATGACTACACACATTGCGATGCTGAATACAGGTGAAGTTATGACTGTACACACATTGCGATGCTGAATACAGGAGGGAAATACTTTTACCCTGAAATGTTAATAGTTTTCAACGTCTATGGACTCGATTCCAAAAGAAAGTTGTTGACAGAGCAACACGCCAAAGGAAGATGACAGCATATCAACTGTGGATGTGATTCCATAATGGGTGCTTAAACCGAACCAAATTGTTATTTATTCATTTATTTATTCAGTGGAAGATAACTGCAGACCCTGCGCACACCCACTGCATTCCAAAACACAATGGATGCACCCAATGCAATTTAACTTCTTTACTTCTCTAACAATTTTCTGAAAGCACTCAGCAGAGGCCATTTGTGCTTATGTTTAATACTACTTTATTCCACACATTCCTAAGCATCCTGCAGATTCTGCAAACATAACTTAAAAAAACATGCAACTGGCATTTAATGCACTAGAGCAGGCTGGGGTACTGCAAGCCATAACAGAGAACAATCTATAAATGATTCACAGAAGGCAGCTAGTAAGGAGGTGACCCAGGTTACAGTTAAGCCAAATCAATGAACAGGAAAAAAATAGACAGATGCAGATTACATAGAAAGCTGGTGCAGGCTGTGTGCTGGATGTATGCACCCCATATGTACACTTGTAGTTTGCTGGGTAAACCCATAGCAGTAGAAACAAAAGTGTGCCTGAGTCTAGGTATACTGGCTTCTGGGACATTGCAGTGACATATGGGAAATGCTGTAGGGGTATTCCAGACAGCTGCCAGTTGCATTCTTGTACAGTTCCTGGCACTAATGTGCACCAATGTGGATGAATAGATCCATTTCTCAAGAATAGCCATGGAGTTCAGAAATGTTGTGCAACAGTTCTAGCTATTGACAACTTCCCCAGTCTTCTTTGTGAAATTGCCCACATTCCAATCAAAAATCCCAGCAGTACCCAGTGCTGAATGGTACATTGATAGAAAGGGGTAGTCATCACTCAGTTGTGAGGTGGTATGCTCCGCAGATGGCCTCATCACTTATATTATGCAAACACACCTTAGTAGTGTGCATGATGCAGCACTTTAGAAGGAAAGTGCCCTGAGGTCTACATTCCAACATGGTGAAATACTGCAGTGGTTCCTACATAGCCACCTCTCTACAGTAAACAGTAGTCAAACATTGCAGCAGGAAGCAAAATGATCAAATATTATTTCTCATCCCCCTAAAAACAGGTGACCGCACTTATCCACTGGTGCCTTGGCTTATGGCACCATACAGAGCCCCATCAACACCTGCCCAGGATGCATACAACAGAGCACACACAGTGACACAAGACACCAATGACCATGTGTTTGACATGCTGGAAGCAAGATTTAGATGTCTGGACACATCCAGGGGTGCACTCCAATACATACCAGAAAAGGCATCACAGATGATCATTGTGTGTGCCATGCTGGACAACATGATAACATCAAAACATAGTGCCCTACCAGCCACAGGTGTGAGTGACCAACCCAAAGAATCTCAGATATCAGATGTGGAGCTATTAGAGCTGTCAAAGGATGATCATGAGGACATAAGGGTGAAAAGAAATAGGTGGGATTGATGGAGGGTGTGGTCGTATGTACCAGCTCAAGCAAAACAGCAGCATCTGACTCACACCTTTGACTCATGACAAGCTGCACATAGAAATGTACACAGATGAGACAGTGATGTACACACACTGTTGCCCTACAGCAACAACAAAGACCATGACTAATAGAAAGAAACCATTAGTTGTCCACATTGAATATCATATACAACAGAAGCATATGAGTTACCTGTAAGACCATATACACACGACTCAGCAAGGAACACATCTAGATGTATACAGAGGAAGCATCACCGCATGGATTCTCTCTGCACAGTACATCACCAAAGAGGACCACACTGGCATATCTGCAGCTTTCAGGAGGTGTGCACAACAGAAGGTGTCACTGTACAGGTATGATATCATCATACAGATAACTGGCATGCAAATTTAGCTGTACAATAGCCATTACCCCAATAAGTAAAGGCCCATGCAGTGTATGGGAATGTATCATCACAAACATAACCTAAATACAGGTGATGCATCACACATAACATAGTGATGTTCATAGGTGTGTACTAGGCTAATGACCACAAGGGCCTTTTTAAGCCTAGCCATGCATCCCAAATTTCTGACAGGTTCTGGTGCCCTTGATAAGTGTAAGCAGGGTCTTGGGTGGTGAAACATTTACAAGCAGGGGCCTGGGAGATGAACCATTTACAAGCTGCCTATGTCCATTAGTGACACAGGTGCCAAACCAAGGATGAATTTCCTGTTACCCATCTACTTGCACAGGTTACACTTGAATTGGGTTAGGAAGGAACTCTCCTTCACATGGATGGAGCTCCTGTTCCAGAGAAGGAGTAGTCTCTGGGATGAATACCTGTCTCTTCAGCAGGTCCTATTTATATCACAGGCAAGGTTTAAGTCTTTAGAATGGGTAATTCTAGTAATGTTTGTTTGCAGATATGCAGGAGGTTCATCAGAGTGGGGTCTGACAATGCCTTGTATGCCAGGCATAGATCCCCCATCAACAGTCTGTAGGGGACAGAATACAGGGATAGGACTTTGAGGTGGTCTGCATATGGAGCTGTGGACGAGGGTAAGGTGGTCCACACAGCCTCTCTGGACCTCACCAAGGCCTTCAACACTATCCCCCACTCTGGAATCATAGATAAACTTACTAAGCTGGGCATAAATCCCTACGTCACTCGATGGGTTGCAAACTGGCTTACTGACAGAACCCAGACTGTAAAAGTAGCTGACTCCAAATCCAGCTCCAGACAAGTGGAGTACCTCAGGGTTCAGTCCTGGGACCGCTCTTGTATGGCATCTACTTCTCTGAAGTACAGGCCAACACTATGGGACTCTGGCTAACAAAGTTTGCAGATGACTGCAAACTGGGAGCCATTACTGAATACCCAAATGATGTGGATATTCTACAAAAGGGCCTTACAGAAACAGATGCTTGGTGCCAGAGGCATGGGCTCAAGCTTAATGCTAAAACATGTATAGTTATCCCTTTTGGGAAAAAACATGTACCAATGAATTACCACATAGGTGACAGTACACTAAACACCGAAAGTGTGATGAGACACTTAGGGACACAGGTGGACAGTGGCCTCACCTTTGATAACCACATTGCTACAACAGTCGGGAAATCCTTTTATGTGGCACACCTCATCTCTAAGGTCTTTTCATCCAGAAAAAAGGAGGTCATTGTCCCACTGTACTCATCCCTCATTAGACCCATTATAGAGTACAACTTCCCATTTGGTATGTACCTCACAAGACATCTGCAACAGCTGGAAAGGCTGCAGAAATACCTCACTAAAAGAATCACAGGCCTAAAGCAGATGCCCTATGCTGACCATCTAAAAAAACTCCAGCTATACTCTGTGGCATATCGTCTACTCAGAGACGATCTCTGCTTAACATACAAGGCCATGTCAAACCCTGAGCTGTTGGACATGCTCCACTTAAAGAAATCCCAATCCCTCAGAGCCACACGCTCTAGGGATCTACACCTTGTCATCACAATAAACAAAACATGCTGGAGGGATAGGTTCTTGACCCAGAGACTCCCTATACTCTGGAATAGACTGCCCATACATGTTAAGCAGAGCACCTCCTTGGCCCTCTTCAAAAGGAACCCTGACAATTGGATGAGAAATAAGAAATTCACCCCAGGGATCACGTCAGTCACCCTGCTAGACAGGGGTCCAGGGAAGTAAATATTGTGGGAAGAAATATCCAGGGAATTGTTATGGCTAGGCTTGTATAGGCCCTTGGGCCGATAGCCTAGTACCAACCTATGAACCTATGTTACTTATGCCCTTTATTCTTTTAGTGAGTAACCTCTGTGGACATTCCAGTTGTTGGATATGCATGGTTAGGTATATAACAAATGGGGCATTGTACTCAGTGACAGGTGTGATGAATGCTGAGTACAGTGGAATAAGGACTTCTTTGGACCCAGATGCCATACCTTTGTTTATAAGTTGCACGACATAGAATTATTTCCTCAGTACTTCATAACATGATGGCCAAATGCTAGATTACTGTCTATGTGTGTTCCCAAGTCCCTGACTACTGGGTCAGCTCTTAGGAGTGTGTTGTAAATATGATAGTTTCCAGGGGTATATGACTTCCCGAAGGATACTATTATGCTTTTCTTGGCATTTAGTTTTAATCCATGGCTCTGACACCAGTTTTTTGCCTGTGCCAGCCCTTCCTGGAGAACATTTGTGTCAGTGGGTGATTCAATGACAGCTCCTAATTTGCAATCATCTGACAATTTAGTCAGCCAGAGGCCATTGACATTTGCCTTAATGTCAGAGAAGTAAATGCCAAAAAGTAGCAGTCCCAGGACCAATCCCTTGAGGGACTCCACTTGTGACTGGTCTCTTTGTAGAGGTGCATTCACCAGTTCTAGCTTCATGGGTCCTGTCTGTGAGCCAGTTGGCTATCCATTGGGTGACATAAGGGTTTGTACCTATCCTCTTAAGTTTGTCAACAATGCCCGAGTGGGGGATTGTGTCAAATGCCTCGGCCAGGTCAAGGTAGGCAGTGTGAACCATTTTGCCCTCATCCATTGCTTTGGTGACCTTCTCAAATATTTCCACCAGGCTGAGTAAGCATGCCTGCTCTTGATGAAACCAAACTGGGATAGGTCCAGTGTCTGGAGGTTTCCTATGTCATTATTGATCATTTCTATGATAATTCTTTCCATGGCATAGCATATGAGACTGGTGAGACTTATGGGTCTGTAATTTTCAGGGTCTGCAGATAGCCCACCTTTGTGGAGAGGGATGACTGTTGCTGTTCTTCATTCAGGATACACAAAAGCCTGTTTGGAGGCTACAGTTAAACAACACTTTAATGATTAACATGTCAAAGATTGGCTAAACTTAAACATGCCACACATAAGTTTCACATAACATGCCTGACGTGGAATATCCTGCATAAGGCAACTTTATGATGCACAGGTTATTGCTGCAGCATGAGTCAGTTAAAGGTAAGAATGCTTTCAGTCCTGCAGATTATCAATGACAGTCAGTACACATTAGCCACGGAACATGCAGCACTCTTTGGGATACAGCAAAATAGGTATATATATATATATATATATATATATATATATATATATATATATATGTGTATACATGTGTGGAATCAAGTAGATATGAGAAGGCACACATGGGAACTACATGTCAGCAAGAGGATGACAAAGGGAAACTTGACCACATAAGTTAATTTAATGCTGAAGAGGAGGCATGTGCAGTACCATATTAAAATGCCGTCCAGAGGCATACTTGTGCATGCAGTAATGGCAGACAACAAGGACATGTATAATCTAGCAATCAATGCTGGATGATTAAGATGACATGCCAGTAATCATAAAATATTTGCCATTTGTTAATTAGCAAGAGAAGCAAACATGAAAGCATGGAGATTTTCACGCAGAGCATTACTGTCATCGTCATCTGAACTAATATATAATAATGACAAATATGTACCACGTCACAACTTCAAGGTAGTCACTTAGGTCAGATTAGTGATTAGAGTAACCCTGTGGCATCAGACATTTGAGAAACCACCAACAGATGGATTAGTCTGTGGTCAGCACAGCTGTCATAATTGCCATAGGGTCAGAATGACACAAAAGAACAAACATCGGATCAACTGTCAGTGTTACTCTAATACAGTCGAGGGCATCCTCTCTGTTGGGTCACACCATGGTCCTGGATGCCCCTGCCACATCTGGAGACACTTGGCCCATGCTGGTGTACCAAGGAGCTGGATGTGGTGACACTAGCATTTTGATACACAGCGTGGGTAGGAGCAGTAGTGTGATGTGTTTGTCTGGATGTGACTGCTGGGTTCACAGTTGACTGACCAATAGCAGATATGCATGCACATTGTAGTGCACACATTCATGTCCAAGGGCTATGTGTGGGTCTATTGTGAGGGGGTCTGCCTCTCACCACTGCAGGTAATCTGCTCAATACAGTTAGGGCACATAACACCCATCTCATACTACAACACTGCTCTAGTACTGCTGCAACAAGGCTTTCAACAGAGCATGCAACAGATACCACACTGTCATGTTGTGCAGCCAGTGCTGCCATGACCTCCTCATGTCTGCTGTCCTGACCTTTATAATAACACAACAGCTGGTGTGCTACATTATCGGTGGCATAGGCAAGTGCACACAGGTCAGATCCATGACATCACTGTGAATATTCATTTGCCTGTAATAGTAGGTGGAGACCTCCTGACACATATCCTTGCATATCAGCTACACTCCTATGTGCAGGTTGACATACAGTATCGGTCTGTCATGGGGAAGAGTCGCCATCAATACCATTCCCTACATAGGCCAGTGGGTAACAGTCATCATTATCTTTGTCATCTGATGATGTCCCCACATCATCATCAGAATGGCCAGCCACATTATCCTCCCTATCAGAGCCCACACCATGAACCACAAATCTGTTCCCTTTTGGGCCATACAGTGAACCCAATGCAGTGGCCTGTGTGCCATTGGTCAAACTACATGAGTGAGACATATCACAGACCACCTCAGGATCAGTGAATAGGTTACTGGAGGAGGCAGGTAGTGGACGTGCTGTAAAAAGAGTCGGATGAGACATGTCATAAACATTCACAGAAGTCAAATGAGGCAGCATAGGACTTGCATTTTAATTAACTATATACTTTCAATGCTTATGATGATATGGACTTACCAGGTTGATGTGGATGTGGGTGGTGCACGGACCCAATAAACCAGAGTCATGCCACATGTAAGTATACTCCTCAGTCATAACAGGAGGCAGAGGCGCACAATAGCTATGGATCACACTGACAGGATATGAAGAGACTTATGTGACAAACAGTGTGGATGTCCTGATGATGTAACTGTGTAGGGAACAAGCCAACATTAGTATCATAGATCATGGATGTGCTAAAAATGTTGCACTGTAGCAACAATATGAAAAACCTTACCGGATCTGTCTGTGCCTGATGTTGCACAGTCCATGTTGCACTAAGATGCATCTGTGGGTTAAGATGGCACACAAACAAAAACATACAAGTGTACTCCTCAGTCATAACAGGAGGCAGAGGCACACATCAGCTATGGTCACACTAAGAGGGTATGGAGATACCTATGTGACATGTGGTGCTGCTGTTCCAGTGTTGATGCAGCTGAAATACACAATATTACACATGTTGCTGACAGTGTTACCCATGCACTGTGAAGGTAAAATAACATGCAATAACACTTATCTTGAGCATCCACAACACAGTCATGGTGTAGTTCTGCTGACATAACTCAAACATAACAATAAGGTAAGAACTGCGAATGAAAGTCCTTTAATGAGAATTGTTCTATGTTCTATGCTTTGGTGTTTGCGAACATCAGACATGCCTGTTTATCTTGGAACACCTGCCTCTGTACCCTCCCCCCGGTATCCAATGATCCTGACAGTTGTTATGATAGGAGGCCAGGAACATTGCTATCTAATCCAGAGGAAGCAATAGTGGCCCACCCCCAGTGACATTCCTCACTCTCTTACAGTGGCAGAGAGTGTTGGCTGCATTGAGGATCATGTCAGAGCAACATCACCAGGAGGCTTCCCCGGATCAGTTGTGTCCATTCACAGCATTATGATTTGCCCACACTTGCTGTCTCCTCACAGTATTGCTTGTCCATCTTAGCAGTTTCTGGCCATGCTGACACAGAGCCTCTATAATTATTTCACATTCATGCAGTGAAAAATTGTCCCTCTTATCAATCCTTATAAATAGATCCATTCTCGAAAACAAGGTTCCTCAACTGTGGAAAATCTCCCATGCAATCCCACTTCATAAAAGGGGACCTTCCATGGAACTGACAAACGATCACCCAATTGCTATTCTTTCACCTCTTTCTAAGCTACTCGAAAGGTGTATTCATCTTCAGGTCATGAAATTCTTGCTAACAAATAACCTTCTCTCAAACACTCAGCATGGGTTTTGCCAATCACATAGTGCCACTACAGCTCTTTTATCCTTCACTAACACCGTAAACCATCACAGGAATAACAACAACTTTGTATCTGCCATCCTTCTAGACCTATCAAAAGCTTTTGATATGGTCTCCCATTCCAAACTAATAGATGTACTAACTGAACTATCCTTCCCACCATCTGCCACAGCTTGGTTTAATAACTATTTATCTGTCTGTCAACAATCTGTTCTATGGCAGGGTGACCTATCTCCATGCCTTCCTTTATCCATTGGTGTCCCCCAAGGATCTATCTTGGGCCCTCTCCTTTTCTCCCTCTTTACTAATAATCTACACACAGCTACTCCACATGGTTCTATAATACAGTATGCAGATGATTCAACACTTATCTGTGCTGCCACGTCTCTATCAACTCTTCATTCTCAAACGCAGGAATCTTTAACTTCTATTGAAACATGGTTAGCCAATGCCCATCTAATTCTGAACCCAAACAAAACTAAATTATTACTCATCCAACCTAACAAGACATCTATCTCATGCCCTCCATTTAACATAATAGCCAAAGACAATACTGTCATCTCTCCAATAACCCATACAAAGCTTTTTGGAGTGGAAATAGACAATTACATGTCTCCCTAGCAATAACAAAGTCCATGAGAAACTTGGAAGTCTATATAGACACAAAAGGTTCCTGACCAAAATGGCTAAAATTACATTAGCACAAAACCATCTGCTCTCCACTAAACTATATGACTCTCCAATATTAACTAATCCTAGGAAAACTGACTTATTTAAGCTAGAAGCATCTTATAATAAAATTGTTAAGTTTGCATCTGACTGCCCATATAGAACACATCACTGTACAGCTTTAAGGATACTAAACTGGCTTGAGCTTCCCAACATTATTTTTTACAACCAACTCTCTCTAACTCACAAAATTGTAACACAACCAATCATCCTTCCTTACAGTTCCAGCAGACCATTTTTGTTCTAACAATAAGAACTTGCTCACCATCTCCAAGGCTAACAACACTACAGGAGAATCTTTATTTTCCAGCTATATATCTTGTATATGGAACTCCCTTCATAAATCCATTCTCTCAATCTCATCCACTAACCACTTTAATCACTTAAAGCTTATCTAAAAAATAAGTGGCTATGCTCCTGTACTAACCCCTCATGAATGCTCTGATACATCACAGTATACCCCAATTATATCTAACTTCTTCCCCGGTGTTTAATCCTTTACTCCTACCGACCTGTCTTAACCTTATATCTTGACATAAGTCATACTTTACAAATAGTACTCGCTATGTTCAAAGCCTAGGTTTTGTTGTCATGATGTAACAATTTTGTATTTTCTTATGTATACTACATTTTGTTTACTTTATACTTTACTGATTATTGTAATTCATGCATTAACATTTACTGTTACTCATGGAGCTTTTCTTCCTGGGCCTCCGCTGAAAAAGGACCTGTGTCCAGTTGGACTTTCCCGGTAAACAAATGTTAAGTAAGTAAGTAAATAAATAAATAAATAATTTCGGTTGTACCATATATCTGAAAGACAAGGTGATATGCCCATCTCAGATTTCATAAAGAGTTCACATATTGACATGTCAATGTTCATAGCATATGCCCAAGGAGTGCCTCGCCTCTCATAAACAGTAATTTTTTATGCAACACAATACATGTCATCTTTATTACTGTCATGTACAGATAAGTGGAAAGAACATAAAAAATGCCTGAATAGCTGATCCATATACATTAACATCATCAGCATATATTTGCACAGCTATCAATCCATTCCACATGCTTGGATATGTCATATATGCAGAGGCTGGATATGAACCCATATCAGTGGATATTATGACAAGGAAAGGCCAAACATATAACCAATGTACTGCAACTTCAGTAACACTAAAGTGGTGTTGCAACAGTTACATGCACATCCAAGCACTCCTGCCAATTCTACCTCAAGCATGTTGCATGCATCACAGATATTATCAGTCATTGACAGATAGCATCACAAATGTGACTTTCATGATATGGTGGACAACACAACTATTGAAAATGTTACAAGAACAAGGCAGAAAAATATAAGCTTATTAAAATGAACAGTTACGCAGTCATGACTACATTAACAACAACAAACATAAATGCTAAGCCATCCTGATGTCCAAATCTCATTGAATATAATCACAGCTACCTCCATTTGATTAAGCATCAGACAGTATCCATAACTCAGTCCCTGAACATACAACTTGTGGACAACCCCGTAAATCATCATTATCCACTTCAGACATTATAAGTTAATCTGCAAAACTTACAGATATGAGTGAATTCCCTCCCTGTATGTAGTTCACCTGGGTTGGATTGCTTGTAGCCATGCAGCTACATATGGGGAAAACCTCCATGATAATGATGGAGATAAGTGGAAAGAACATAAAAAATGCCTGAATAGCTGATCCATATACACTAACATCATCAGCATATATTTGCACAGTTATCAATCCATTCCACATGCTTGGATATGTCATATATGCAGAGGCTGGATATGAACCCACATCAGTGGATATTATGACAAGGAAGGTCCAAACATATAACCAATGTACTGCAACTTCAGTAACACTAAAGTGGTGTTGCAACAGTTACATACACATCCAAGCACTCCTGCCAATTCTTCCTCAAGCATGTTGCATGCATCACAGATATTATCACAGTCATTGACAGATAGCATCACAAATGTGACTTTCATGATATGGTGGACAACACAACTATTGAAAATGTTACAAGAACAAGGTAGAAAAATATAAGCTTATTAAAATGAACAGTTATGCAGTCGTGACTACATTAACAACAACAAACATAAATGCTAAGCCATCCTGATGTTGTTCAAATCTCATTGAATATAATCACAGCTACCATCATTTGATTAAGCATCAGACGGTATCCATAACTCAGTCCCTGAACATACAACTTGTGGACAACCCCGTAAATCATCATTATCCACTTCAGACATTATAAGTTAATCTGCAAAACTTACGGGTATGAGTGAATTCCCTCCCTGTATGTAGTTCACCTGGGTTGGATTGCTTGTAGCCATGCAGCTACATATGGGGAAAACCTCCATGATAATGACGGACATGTACCCATATACATTCATATTGGGGAAGTCTATCCCCATCCTTTATGTAACAGACATATTTTAATGTACAGAATTACATATAACATATGGATGGAAATATGTTTAAGTGGTTTTACACACAACACTATGAACATAGGAAAGTGATAATAACCCTGTATTCCACAACAGCAAAGCAAGCAGGTGACAACTTATTTTGAGAAGATAGCATTCAAGTAGCTATACCTCACTGTGAGGTTAGCTGAGTGCACACACTTTTTAAGTACCCTTTGTGCTAAACATAATTAATGAGGTTCATTAGCATTTGATGTTTGGAATCCCATTAGCAAACATCTGTGTAAGTTCTCGAATTTCAGCACATTAACCAATAGCTAGGCGGAAATGTACAGTGCTCAGTGCAACTGCCTGATAGGTGTCAATAAACGGGAATATCTGTAACATGTACAAGATGCCCACCAATAATCTGCTACCATCCTATATACACCAGTTTTAGAATGTAATATTGACACATGTTCTTATCATACCATTGCTATCTGAGAAGTTTATTTATTTATTTTATTTTACATTTGTGAACTGGGGGTGTCTGACTGAGCCGAAAAGGCCCTTTTTCAGCAGAGGCCTGGGGAGAAAAGCTCCACAAAGAAAAATTACAGACACATTTAGTTATTTAGACATGATCAGTATACACACAAATTACAAGAGACATGTTTTTACAGTGGTATGCGGCACATAAACAGTTACAGTGGAGAGAACAAACAAAAAAATATTAATTTTAAAAATAAAGGTAATTAATAGATTTGTGGTGTACAGCTGAAATTTGGAACATAGGTAGAATACATACATAGTACATGGGTACAGTACATACATTGTAGATTAGCCAGTGTTTGTGAGTAAGATTGAAAACTATTATCAAGACTGTAGATTTTGCATGTATATGTTATCTGCTTTCACTAGCCTAGGGAGCAATCATGGCACTGCCAAATTTGTTTGAGATGTTGCCTGATGAGGTCTTTAAAGGAGGCTTTGGATGATGTGTTTTGAATGCTAGTAGGGACAGAGTTCCATTTTTTAGCCACTGAACTACTATATAGTGCATCTCCAAAGCTATTGTAGCTGTTGGTGACTTCTAGTAGTAGTTTGCTTGATGATCTAAGAGGCCTTTTGGCTGAGTGATGTTGTACTAGGTTTTTGAGAGCAAGACACTTATTGGGGAGGTAATAGATAGAATGACAGAGGCAGAGCTGATTGTAGGTTAGGAGGTTGGGCAGTTCAAGCCAGTGGAGCTGTCTCAAAGCAGTACCGTGATGAGTTCTATATGAGCAATTTGCAGCAAAGTGGGCAATTCTGTTATAACAGGCTTCTGTTTTGCTTAGTCCAGTTTTGTTGAGATTAGTCAGAATGGGAGATGCATAGAGTAGGGTAGACAGAAGTTGGGAGCGAGCAATGGCTGATCTTGTGTTGTTGGTAAGAAATGGTTTGATACGGTAGAGTGACCCCAGTTTGGCATGTACTTTTTTAATAGTTAAGTTAAGATGACTATCAAATTTTAGGTGGGAGTCTATGGTTATTCCCAATAGCTTAGCCTGTGCCACTGGAGCGATTGGAGTAGCATTTGGGGAGTAGATAGTGAATTGACTGTTAGTGTTTTTGTTAGAACTGGTTATAATCATAAGCTGAGTTTTCTTTGGATTGAGGATAAGTTGGGCTTTGGTAAGGTGGTTTTTAACATCAGAGAATGCTAGTTGAGTTGTTTGCAGGAGGGTGGGAATGTTTTGTGCAGCACAGATTAAGGTAGTGTCATCTGCATACTGAATTATAGATGCATGCTGTGTGGAGGTATGGAGGTCATTTGTGAAGACTGTGAATAGTAGTGGTCCTAAGATAGAACCCTGTGGGACTCCTATAGTTATGGGCAGCTGAGAGAGAGAGAGAAGTTTCCCATTTCACAGCTTGGTACCTGTCAGTTAAGTAGTTTTGGAACCAGGTAAGAGTGGAATTTGATAGATGATATTGGTTTAGTTTGTTTAGCAGGATTTGGTCTGAGACTGTGTCAAATGCTTTGGACATATCCAAAAAAGAGTTGACACTTGTAGGCCTTCATTTTTGAGACGGTTTACTGTGTCTGTGAAGCAGAGGAGGGCTGTAGTGGTACTATGGCCAGGTCTGAAACCATGCTAAGTAGGTGACAGGATGTTGCTGTCTAGGAGATAGTTTAGCATCTGGGTATGGATGCATTTTTCTAGGATTTTGGCCAGGGGGGAGAGTAAAGCAATGGGTCTGTAGTTATTAAGTTCAGTGGAGGTCCCACCTTTATGTATGGGTGTAACATAGGATATTTTCCAGAGTTTGGGAACATAGTTTTCAACAATTGATCTGTTTATGAGAGTGGAGACTGCTGTGAGTTTCAAGAAATAGCTGGGGAGTAGGTCGGCTGCTGTTGATGAGGTTTTTAGTTTGGAGAGCATGCTTTTGATTGAAGTGGTGGAAACTGTTTTGAGGGTAAAGCTTGTATTAGTGTTATTTGTGTTGGGGGGATAGTGAGGAAGGAACTGTCCTGTGATACTAAGGATAGAATTGAGTTCACAAAGTGGGAGTTGAATTGTGTTTCGATGGGAACTTTAGTGTCAGGGGTGGTTGGTTTGGGGGTAGCCTTTTGGGTAGATTTTAGTAGCTGGTTTACATTTTTCCAAAATTTTTGCGGGTTTTGTTGGTATTTAGTTTGTAATGTTGTGTAGTAGGATTTTTTGTCCAGCTTAATGCATTTTTTTGCACGGTTGCGCAGTACTTGGTACTAAGTTAGGCTTTGTGTTTCTTTGTTTTTCTGATAGTAACGCCAGGCAGTGTCTCTGGACTTGAGGATTTGTTTGGTTTCTTTACTGAGCCCGGGGTTTGTAGAGGTTCTAACCTTGATTTTGCGCAATGGAGCGACAGTGTCTAGGTGTTGTAGAAATGTTTTGTTGAAATATGCTGCAGCCTGGTCAAGTGGGAGGGTTTTTAGGGGCGTCCAGTCACAGTTACAGAGTAAAGTGTTGAGGACCTTAGGAGAGAATTTTTTTGTGTTTCTAGTGGATATATAGTTAGTGGTTTTGCATATGCTTGTTCTACTATGTATAAAGTATATTATGTTGTGGTCACTTAAGGTGTCTGGGAGACTGCCTGTGTGATGGTACAATGTGGGATTGTTAGGACCCAGTCAAGGATGGATTCCCTTTTAGATTTTTTATCACATCTAGTTGGAATTTGAACTAACTGCTGGTAGCCATGGAGATTTATTAGATTACTTGGTGATTCTGATATACAGGTGAACCAATCTAGGTTGAAGTCCCCCAGAATAAGGGTTTCTTGTGAGTATGTGGAAGAACACCAGGATAAGAAGTCTTCAAGGCTAGCAGGTGTATTACCAGGTGGAATATAGATCACAACTGTGGTGATGGCCTTTTTAGGGTGAAGTTGAAGTTGTGAGATAAGTATGTCCCAATTATTGGGGGAGGGGTAGGAGTTTGGTAATTGATGGACAGTTAAGTTGGACTTGTACAGTAAGGCAGTTCCACCCCCTTTACGAAGTGGTCTGTCTTCTCTAATGATATTGTAGGGAGAAGTTCTGAGTTAGCTATGTTTTTATTTAGCCAGGTTTTTTGAACAACATTCTAACAAAGACTTCTACACCAGTACTGAGGATGTTAATTAAGAGGAGGCTTTGGTGCATCTGGGTGCTGAACTAGGCTAAGGAGGAGACAACACAGATTTACATGAGCAGAGGATGCATGTATACCCAAGGATCCTCACTATGATCGATATATGGAACTGGATAGCAAGGAGAACTGAGAAAGAATGGGGATCCACTGGACTAGCATGCAGGTCCATCACTGCTTTGATATTCTACAATAGGGGGACATGGAGGATCTTCACCAGAGGGTCACAGAGGTCTGACACCAGTCACCTGATGCCTTCAGTAAGTTACATATTTCACACCTTAACACCTACATTAGCATTTATGTATGTAGTACAAATATGTGTTTAGGTGACACATTTAGATGATGCATTGAGTTTCAAGGGCACTCCGTGAATATCTGCAATAGCAATATTAACTTACATGGAAGAATAATACATTTTAATGTTTAAGGTTCATATTTACATGTCAAAGAATTTTGAGGTTATCTGCAAATATATTGGTCTAGTGTAAACATTATGTAGGACTGTCCATTACATCTGTATGTTATTGCAAACTTCACACATGCTTCTGTTATTCTATAATATATGTATTTAAAACATAAAAAGAAGTGAGGAAGTGTATTAGCTTAACTAGTTAAGCAATATGAATGCTGTATATGTGAGTTCAAAGGTCAGTGTCACCTATTTTGGGTTAAAATTTTAGCAGTAGTTTATTCACTATTGCACATCACATATGGAAGTTTTATAGTTGTTTGGTAACTTATACCATAGATTTTACACATATAGCATAGCTGATGTGCATTGATGCCTATAGTGCTTAGGCTGCAGATAACTAAAAAATTTCTCTGTTTTCCACAAAGCTTCTAGAAAACATCATACAGTATACTTCAGTTAATAATGAGGTATGTGTGAGTGCTTATTTATACACACACATATGTTAAGTAAAATTTTCATAACATTCTCTTATAATCCAATACTTCTTTCATCAATTTAATAAATGCAATAACAATGCAGGTCATTGTGGCTGAAATATATGTGAGTCTTATAATCACAATGTAAGTACAGGAAGTGTGAATCTGTAATCCTTGCACTGTGTTATAGCTGGGTACCTGTCAAATCTTCGAACGCTCAAAATTTCGAATGTTACATGGTCGAGACCAAACGTTCAAAATTTTGAGTGCTCGAAGATAGACTTTCAATGGCACCGTACGGTGCAGATAGGGAGAATTTCCCTTTTCTGCACTGAAGTGCGATCTCAGAGTTGGTATATTTAAGTAGGGGGTATGGGGGCTCAGCCTTGCCCCCCTGCCTACAAAGTGTTTTTTTCTGTGGTTTCTTTTCTTTTTTTTTTTTTATGTTTGAACATCCAAATGTCGAACATTTGGTCTCGACCATGTAATGTTCGACATTTTGGATATTTGAACATTTAACATAGCCCCTTATAGCTATAGGGTTAACACCATATGTGGAGTCATTAATTGCATTCCTACCTACTTTAATACATGTGTAAGTTTGGATCCCTCAGTTGTAGGCTACTTATCTGGATGGCTATTTATTGTATGTTAAGTGTAGAAAAATGTTTTCTTGCACACTATGAAAGGTAAATTCGGTGTGCAGACATGTTGGTTTTATACTGCTGATAAATGTGCATTTTGTCATTATCAGCAGAGTTTTCTGAATATTCCATAATACAATATATGTGTACAATAATGCATTTAATGATTTACACAGGAATATGACTTATAGATATGTGTACTCATAATTAAATATTAATTATTAGTCATGTGGTGAATGTAATGTAGAAATTAGGAATAAATGGCAGTATTGCATGCTAATGTGCATCTCCTTTGTGAGAATGCTGACATTACGAACGACTACCTTCAATGATGTATGCTCAGTACTGGAAATGTTATAGCTGAGGGATGCACCTGTAGTATACAATTGGAGTTATATATATATATATATATATATATAGTTTTGCTGTTCGAATCCCACCGCTCACAATACATACAACACTGGCCAGCATGATTATTCATGCACAAGTATGACCGACTTACAGAAAATGTGTTATGAGAGGTAATGATGTTCTACTCTGTTATTCAGTTATGTTAAGGATGGCAACATTTGACGTTGCACACTGCAATTTGGAGATAATTATGTACATTGTGATATTAAATGAGTATAGCATTTTATGTAATGCATATGGCAGCACTCATAATTTGCTTATACTTTTGATAATGTCATATACACACACACACACACACACACACACACACACACACACACACACACACACACACACACACACACACACACATTCATTTGTGGCTAAAATATGCATGTACATGTACATGTCCATATATAAAGACCAACATGTATACATCTACACATATAGGTATATCTATTGATCTATATATGTACATACAGTAATATTGCAATGTTGAGTTATCATTCATCATATTTATACATGTATATATGCCCACAGGGTTATTGCCATCATTTTTTCCCTTAGTCCCTGATAATATGACTACTTATCACCCAGTAACCTTATGATTTTCATGTTGTACTTGATGTTAGTATATTCAATAGTAAATAGACCTATCTGATGAAGACCAATGGAAGTGTCAGCAGAACAGGTATGCACACCACCACAACCAATTTCCTCCTCTTTGAATGGTACATCACACAAAATACACACATAATTACTTAAGAGACAACATCTGTCAGTATTACCACTTGTTCGTTGTCTTTTTTTATTTTTTTTTAAATGTATGATTTTGTAAGCATGCATATGATAATTACAGATTCTACACATACTTAACAGATTCCAAAACACCTAAATGCCCAGTTTGTTGTCCTTTTTGTAAAGCCTAAGTATATTAGTACCCCATTCTTGCACATTCATAACTCCAAGTCTTTTCACTGCATTCCCAACATATGCTTTCATCCAAGATGGATTAGCTAGGCAGGGAGATTTATTATTTATTATTTATTGAGATTTGATTACCATAAAAGTCTGACTGGGTAAGAGCCCATTTTCAGCAGAGGTCCGTGGAAAGAGCTCCAGATTATTATTAAACATTTTAAGAATAATAATTTTGCAGTCTTTAAAAATAATATAGAAAACAATTACAATTTAAATAATTACACCAAATCAGACAAACTATGAAAACATTTGTTAAGAATAGATACAAGTTATGTGACAATGATTTAATAGTTAGAGAAATTTTAGTAAGTTTATAGAGAAATTAAAGGTAAGTTAGTATAATACAAACAGGAATTGCATTAAGAAGTGAAAGAAAAGCAGGTTTATATTTAGAGCTACAGCCAGGGGAGGGAAATTGACAGACGTAAGGAAGTGAGTAAAGAACGGAGAGTAAGGAGATGTAAGGTATGAATATGTATTTGTCTTCATTTAGGGATATAGTTTATCCTGATGTTGAACAAGAACAGAGTCGGCTTTTAGTTAGAAAGTCTTTCAGAATGGTTTTGAAGGATGGGAGAGTGGGTAGAGGTCAGGGTTAGAGTGTGGATGTGGCTTAGAGTTGCAAGTTTGAATCTCAGGTCCTCCACTCTGTGTTCAGTTCTGATCCAAGATGTAAATGATTGTTTGAATAACATTATGAAATGTATATGGTGATTCTGTGATGTTCATCAACAGAAAAACTTTTAGAACTTATTTTGTGCAATGTATGTCACTATTGTTTGAGGACTACATCATTCATAGCTGCTCTTTTCTTTTTGCAAGTGTTGAGGACAGGACTTGTAACCATGCTGTATGCATCAAGTAAATGTACAGGCTGGAGGACCATAGGAGGGAGAGAGCTATGTTGCTTACTTTGTCTGTTTTGTTAAATAAAATATATCTGATCCTTGTTACAGGCTCATATTTTGACATTACCATGTATATTGATTATAATGCAGGAATACCCATCATGCATCAGTAAAGTAAGTGCAATATTCACACAATATCTGTGCTTGCAAGTCTGATTTAAATACAAATATGTTTAAATATCATTTAGCATCAAGCCATGTTTTCTGAAGATAGTGTTTGAAATGTAGGCCACAACCCAAATGATTGGGGACAAGTGTTCATTTTCTTTTCGTAGAGATCAAACACTAGGTTCACACTTTAGCCATTATAAACGTTACCTGGATCCCGCCAGAAATGACCAACAATGCACTATCACAGGAGATATATTATATGAATGTACCCCCTATGGACATTGTACGTATTGCCCAAGGGTAGCAAAATCAAAACAATTTACAAGTAAAAACATTGCTTTGGTTTATGATATAAGGTTTCTAGCAAATTGGATTGTATATCTTGCCACATGTTCATGTTCTGCTTTTTATATCGGGCAGACTTCTAGACCTTTACAGTTATGTATCACTGAACATGTCAGCGATATGAGAAACAAAAGACAGTCTAATGCCCTTTATAAACATACAATAAAGCACCACACTGTATCTTTCAGATTCACTGTTACTGACAAGATAAATAAGGATAGAAGTAATAAATCTGGATGGCATTCCATTTTTAATTCTAATGAGAAAAGGTGGATAATTAAGTTGGGAGGGCTTTTTCCCCCTGGATTAAATGATATATATAACTAATAAATGGGCACTTTTGTCTAATTATTAGGATTTGTAGAAATAGCTATGTGCACTTGTTATTTTGTTTGACACTGAAGAAGGCTAATAAAGCTGAAACCAGTCTGATTTTTTCTGGGGTTTGAGCTTTTATTTGACCCTACCCCTAATGTGTTTAATGTGCTTATGATACATTAAAGCTGGTTGGATTTACCACACTGCTGTGCAGGCCTTTTTTGAGGATTCTTTAAAACAACTGTTTAAGTCATGTCATGATTTCCACTGGTAAGTTGTGTTATGCATGCCATTATATGGCCTTTAGTAAGCTGCTCACATGTAGATAAGGTGACATAGGGAAGGTATTGTGTGCATGAGAAACCATCCGCTAGCAGCAAATCTGTTGATTATAATTGTGCTTCTTACTAATGTTTGTGACATTTCATCTGAAACTGTGTTTTAAGTGAGAAGTTCAATGAATGCTAATATACCTTCATAAGCATTTTCTGATATGCAGACCTCACATGTGGAGGGGGTGTTAATTAATGTCTGTTAAATTACAGATGTGCACATCAGTTTCAGGTTAATGTTTTCCATTGTTATGGTTTTGATTACTGGCATACATTGCATATGGTGGTACAGTGGACTGTGGTCATAACCGTAACATTTCATGAGGACTATTTCCTGCCTATTCATTGTGTCACAGTTGGTATGTTATGTAGACAGGTAGTATCAGGTATGCATATGTAATTTCTGTTCTATCTTATGATTCATCTTGACAGAACATGGGACCCGTGGATGATCACCCATCAGATGTTGGTGACGAGCACATGCCAGGCAACAGTTAGAGTCTTCCGGTGATGATAACCTTGACGATAATGAGGATGACGAAGAGGAAGTGGACCTGCATGTGCATTCATCCTGCTGCACCCAGAGCAGACAACACCAGAAACACCAGCAAAACAATTATCAGGAGCTGATCCAGGAGGGGGTGACTGATGTGTTTCGTACACAAATGAGAGACATGATGGGGAATTTTTTTCAGGATATGGCACAGGCTATTTGTGACTCATTCAGGGAGATAGCCCAAAAGATCATTCACAATGTTCATTCCCATAGGTCCGTAAGTTATGTCTGTGTGATCCAATTGTGTAATGCTGCCACCATGCTGTCTGCCATATCAGTGATTGGAATGTTTATGCAGTCTTGTGCATGCATACCAATTTAGCTGTCATGCTTATGTGTTACAGGTCCAAACACACAATGCAGATATCATGCAACATTTATTTATGTTTCAACTTGTGCACAACACACATTAGATTTTCCTTCCACTTTTAGCTGTCCATGCATTGTGGCAGTTAACATGCAGCTACTGCTGCAACAATTCCACCGTACTGTGTTACTGACAGAAAATCACAAACATCGTATTGCCCACAGTCCAGTTCTACCACAGTGGTTGTTGTTGTTGTCTTTTGGCTTTTCCCAGTTAGCGGTCGCCACAGTGGAACTCTGGTCTGCTAATGATTGGCAGTAGATTTCCATGGTGCCGAGTTGCCAGCCCGATGCCCAACCTTCAACGAAGGCACGCCCATTCATGCATATCTTTTGGAACGCCACTCAACCTGTGGGGAGGACATGCAGACTCCACACAGAAGGCACTCCCCGCACACTAGCTGAGAATTGAATGGGAGAACCTCTTGCTGTGAGGCAACAATGCTACCACTGCACCATCGCTGGTTTTATTATGCTTATGATTTGTGTATTGCTATATCACATATGTACAACAGAAGGGCATGTCCTTGCTCATGTGTTTTGAATGACAGTTTTCATGCTGTCCCAATGGCATGATATCATGTTGTGTGGCATGTGTTGACAATACTGATGCCATGTAGTGTCATATAAATGTATGTCATACATATCGGCAGTCCTTTACTGACTGCATAGACCAATGCAACATTCATGCATACAGAGTGGTAATGATAATTTATTCAGTAACAGTATAGTATGCCATCTTTAGACTATATTACATTTCTACATCCATTCGTTATCCTCATAAATTCATACCTTTTGGCAAATGATGTATACATTCATTGATTTATTTACACGTCTCTACACATAGTTTGATCCATAGTGAAATACCTTTGTACCTTTGACATGTGAGCAGTCATTGACTTAATACTGATGTGCTGTAAAGTTGCTCACAGGAATGCCTCCTGCTCAGTAATGAGCAGGGTGTGTGACATATACCTGCAGGTGTTTATGCCACATTGGCATGACAATATATATGTATGTGATGGAAAGTCTTAGCTTGCTCACATATGCCTGTTGATGTTATATGATTGCTCTTTACTGTGCATGTGTGAATTTTACATAACCATTTTGCTGGCCACCAGCATTGCAGTCTGCCCATGTGACATACATTTGCCATTCATTTAAATGTATTTTGGGTTGACTTTGACAGCACCCTGTGTGGTGTACCCCTGCACTTGCAATGTGTAACATTACCTTGTTGTCCTGCTTTATCACTGTCTTCCTTGATGTGGGCCCAGTTTGTCCACCTCCCTTCCACCTTGGTAGGAATGTAATATATATTGCAGATCCGTCTGCCTTTGTTGCAGTTATTGCCGATTGTCATGTATTATGTTGTTGACATGGTCAACATGTGCCAATTGTATGGCTATTTTACAGATGCAGGATATCTGCGCACAAGTTGCTGGCTACTGCTTGCAGTACATCCTTGTTCTTATTATACTTGTGTGTTAATCAGTGTATGTTGTTGAAATTCATGTGCACAACCTGATATTTTTTATATAGATGTACTGTTAGATTTGTGACCATATGTTATTATTACATGTCATTTGTGTGTGTATGAGTATTGAGTTTGCTTTCATGTAAGTTCCGGTTAGGCCACTGACAGTCATATGTATATGCCTACACCTGTGTGCTGCCTTTGACATGACATATGTGTGTGACATATGCATTCTATTACATTTGCTTGGGTTGTGACACTCACTCATGTAGGTAGCAGCCAGTTTGCTGCTTTGCTCCAGTACTGCTGTTTTGCACTGTGCTTGGCTGTTTGCTGCATGGTTAGAGGTTCTGTTCTGTCCTCTGCTAGAATTATCCTGCAAGATCTGTATTTGCTCATCTGTGATGTTGCTTTGCTTACACCTGCACTGCTGACAGACTTCTCGGATAAGGGTTTATTTATCCAATGTGTACTGTGATCTCTGTTTATTACCCTATAACATACATCTACTATTGGTCATACACATCCCGGTATGACTGCTACGCAGTTTGCAACATGTCATAACATGAGAGTGCATGGGTAGATATGTATTTCTGCATGTCACCATGGCTGGTATGCATTTCCACCCTGTTTGACAATTTTCCATTGCCCATGCTGTGCAATGTGCCATCTGGGTAACTTACCTGTCATCACTGTTTTTTCCAACCTTTGTCTGTCATATGTTATGATAGTTATTCTATTGGTATACCTGCTGTGACGGATTTTTTCTCTTCTTTCCCTATCCATACCTTTCCTTCTGTGCTTAAAAAAAAAAAAATGAGGCCTATTCTCACCAAAAAACATTGCCTATGCTCCTTTGAATTTCCCTCAGATTCTCCTATTCAACATACCTCTTGTGTGTCTCTCTTCTTCACCCATACCCCACATCTGCTTTTCTATCTCTCAGTTTCCTTTGCTGTGTGCATTACCTGTGTTCCCCACACATTGTTAGCTAATGTTTGCTGTGGTGATGTGGCTATGATTGCCCTTTGCCCTTATTAATTTTTTTTAATTAAAATATTTACTGATTCCATCAGAATCCTAAGTGATAGCTAGCACATTTTCATAATAATGGAATTACACAGATATTCTGTAGTTGTCTGTAAGCTTACTGGAGAGATTCTGTTATAGAGTATGTATTTATGAATGCCAGGCTGCTTAGATTGTGAGATTCTTTCTGTAACTTTGGTAATGTACATCACATTTTGACAGCAATTTTTTATTACTTACGGAGTACGTGTGACTGATATACAGTGTACCATAATACTGAGATACTCCATAGTGCACTGAGATATTCTGAGTTCATTCTGGCATATTTATATATTACATAGTTATTTGCAACTTTTCTGCTGCTATCGGCATAATGTGCCAGGTTCTGCGAACTTTACAGAACCTTGCCATGATGTTTGCTTGTTTTACTTTCTTTTACCAAGTCATGTGTTGATTGTCAAAAGGAAAAGATGTTTCTAAATACTTGCCAAATGAAGGTATATCCACAGGTAAATAAGAAGCAATACTCTCCAAGAAAGTGAAATAAAATAAGGATCCAAGATGACTGAAAACACAAGTTTTAATGATTTATTAAAGTTTGTATTTTCAGTCATCTTGTATCCTTATTTTCTTCCACATTCTTGCAAAATGTTGCTGTTTTTTCTTATGTTTCATTCGTGTTATAATCTGTTTGAATTATTTTTGTTTTGCTACTGTTACTCCTGAAACTAGGTTGTAGTATTTAATGGACAGGTGTTGCCCAGTCAAGTGTTAATATTGATTATAAAGCAACTGTAATGATATAAATTACCACTAGATGGTGCAAATAGACAACAAATATTATAGCTGTTGTAAACCCTACATCCACAGTCTACTTTCAGGAGGGGTACAGCAAAAATAGCAAAATGCTACAAACTTTTATTTCTTTACTTTGTCTTCTACCATTTTTAACTGATTGCTTGTATGAAAATGCAGACTACCAAGACCATTTGTAGACTGCTGGGGAGGGATTGAGGGGGAAGTTGTTGCAGTCATCTCTGATTGTCAAATACTGTTAAACAGTAGTCAGTGGAAAAAATGTAACAAAATGCTATACTGCATACCTCTCGGCTGCCTAGATGTTCTCAAAATGTCCAGATTTTTGCCTCATATTTTTGTTTTGCTCTTCACAAAATTTGTGGGTCTTCTGGCAAATCACTGAGGGTTGAAGTCACTAAATGATGACATACATTTGAGTTTTAGACTTCACATCTTTCAAAAGATGCACACCAACACAAATATTTGAGCAACTTTCTAAGTTTATAAGAGCAATATTTAAAATCTGTCCCTATTTTTGGGTCTTTGCCCCCATTAATTATGGCTTTGTCCAGATTTATTTCATTTAGAAGTTGAGAGGTGGCATTCTATAATACTGAAAAGAAAATAAGTTTTATATGTTTTATAGAGAGGAGAAATTTCTAAGGAGGTGTTACTGCAAAGTGCATTGCTCTCTGAGCCCGTGACTGCATTTGTCTGTCATTACAGAAACAATTTTTTTTGTATGTCAACATAGTTAGTATTGATTCTTCTCACCTTTATCGGTCATTTTACTTTGAAATATGGCTAGTTGCAATCAATCCCTGTATCATGACTCAGAACAATGTTTGCTATTAGTCCTTGTAACTTCCACACATCCTTACCATATTAAGCAACATTCAGTGGTAATACTGCCTCTGTCAATGTACCAGGTCTGCAGCGCTGGGGATTTTGCCACTCACTGCTTCATGGTGTCTTCTTCTCAATGTGGTTGACTATTTTATTACCTGCCATTTCCAGGAGACCGAACTGTTAATCAGTAGGTTCTCATCAGCAGAGCAGCTTAACAATTCAGGAGCTCTCCAAATAGGATTTGTGACAAAAGTGTACCCCGGCTGGATCAACAAGGCCGGTGTACAAACAAACTTAATGAGATTAGGGGATAGTTGGTAAAATTGCAGAAATTGAGGATCCCACAGAAATGCCAGATTTAGGGGTCTCACCCTCTAAAGCCAGGCTTGTTACTGTTGCTTGCCAAGAAATGACTGGGTGTCTAGTGTAGCTCACTTGAGTTTGACCAGGGAAAAGGTGTATGGAGCCATTGTGTGAGCTCATCATCCATAAGGTAGTAGTTGGGTTCAGGTATGATACCACACCGAGTGGCATACAATAGTGAGACCAATTATGATGAACTAGACCCTGGCAATTTAAACTATTTTTTGGGATGCTGAATGCTACCTCATTGCTCGTGAAGGAGGTGAACTTGTGTAGGAAGTTGAAAAGTCCAACATGGATATAGAAGGTCTTACCTCTACATACATTGTTGGTTCTGTAATCTAGCTGCTACCATGTTGGGGTTTATACCATTACTTGAGAGCATCAATCTCAATGTTACTGAAAGTTATAGAAAAGAAAAGTCCTGTCATCTGTCTATGCATGCATACCTAACAGGTATTCGGACTATTTGGCATTCTTTGAAGTATGAGTGATGTATTTCATAAGGAACTACTGAGTGAATCTGTAGTCCTACAGAGAGATTTCAATGCTCATGTGGAGAATGAGTCAGATATCTAGAGGAGCAGAGTCCTAACTAGGGTTGGGCGAAGGAGGAGGTTTCCATAATGGTTAAGGTATTTACCTTGCAGATGTAATGTATGAGGTTTGATTCTCACATGGAGTAGCTGGGTAGGTTTAAAATGGCCCAACAAGGACAGCTAGCCTAGTACTAATCTATGAACCTTTCAACCTATATGCAAGCTGTTAGGGGACATAATTAGTAGATGCAATGGTGTGGGAGTGCAGTACCAGCTTCATAAATGAATGTGGAAACCACATTTGTGGTTATGGCTGAAGCACTAAAACACTTAAATGTAAAAAGCTGCTTGTTACATTTGTACTAAGCAGCTTGCTACAGTTCTTTGAGCTTCAGATCTTTTTTGTCTTCAGCTTTGAGAAGATTTTATTTATTTATTTTCTCCTTAACTTTGAGTTTAGGGGGACACCAGTCTGGGGATCTGCACAGGGCACTAGATGACCTAGCTATGGTGCTGTAGAAGAGCATGACTGGGAAGCATGGTATGCCTGATCTAAAGCCAGGCTGCAAATTGTTACTGAGCATTTGTGCCAGACATGGATTGCCCATAGTGAGGATCATGTTGAAATATTTAGCTGCTGACAAGTGGGCAAAGGCTGATGATTGACTTTGTAGTTATGTCATCAGATGACATGAGTAATGCTCTGAGCACTCAGGTCAGGAGAAGGTCTGAGCTGTGAAATGATCACCATTTGGTGGTAAGCATTATTTCACCCACATGAAGCCACTTTGAGCGTACTGAAGATCTTTTTGTCCGTTCTAGCCTGGAACGGCTATTTGTAATTGCGCCACCCACGTGGAGCCAGTCTGAGCATGCTGAAGCTGATATTTCTCCTCTAGCCACTCACTACATGTGAAACAGGGAACTGAGTCTAATTAGTGTTTCTCGGTTTACAACCTGTGCTGTGTACCCAGCTCATCACGCTGTAATGATTCTGGTTAATTATCGTTTACATCAGGGTGCTTTTTTAACCTTTCTCTAACCCTGAAATGACCCAGACTCTTGCTCGCTGACACTAGCTGTGATCTACATAACCTTCAAGTGTTGGCAAGCGGGCCTTGGGTTTCTTGGAGGTTTGGGGGCCAACATGAGCAGAGGCATGCTTTCTGTGGTCTACTGCAACCGCAATTAGGTCCTGGGAATCTGGGTACTGGCCGTAGCTGTTTTTCAGCGGTCTTCCCTAGCAATTAAAAAGTAAAGTAATTAAAGATAAAGCCTTCCCAAGCAGCTCTTGTTAATAACTACAGAAATAATCTCCCCCAGCAATTAAAGATTAAAGTAACTAAAGATAAAGCCTTCCCGAGCAGCTCTCGCTAATAACTACAGATATAATATTCTCTGCAGCTCTCGCTAATAACTACAGAGATAATATTCTCTACTTCTTACTATATCTGATAAGGGTCTCATGGACTAGAAATATGACAATGCTGTGATAACTAGCAGTATCTAGTGAGTGCTGTCCTGAATAACACTAAAGATAACACTTTGCCCCGTATGTTTGGCATACAAGCCTAGTGAGTGCATATTCAATTTGTTAAATGCTAAGCCTGCATTAATGAGTTATTAGTGGGGAATGGTGTACTTTATGTTGGATTAAGAAGGTGTTGTTTCCCTTCTGGTCTGTTGTTTAAGGTGGATTCTGAGCCTGCCTGCTATTCTGCCCCATCTCATACCTGGGGATTATAGTCTAGACTCCTGCAGTTTTACTATGCATTTGTTTTAAAACATGGCAATCCAGTTATTCTTTTGCATTATAAGTTTGAATTATAGCTTAAAGCTAATGTATGGTCTGCTGTCCTACTGAGCCTATTAACAGTGTCTTGCTACTTTATAATGTCACAGTACTACTAACTTAAATGTGATTCCAATAGCTACTTAAAAAAATATAAGGGAATGTATGTAAGCTACTTTATTAATTGTGTCCTCATGTAATGCTTTTTGTTTTGTTTGTTTAATTGCCATAACTACCTGGTATGTGCTAACTCTTTTTTCTCTCCTCCACGTTTGTCTCTCTTTCTCCCTAAAGTACCCTGCTCTCCATTGCGCTGATCCTGATATAGTCTTTAAGAACCTACCTACCTACCTGGTTACAAAGGACCCTATCCAAATACCTGTGGTCTCATCTCACAGCCTTATATTCCCTGCACCCTCTCTCAAGGATGCAAGAAAGTATGTGGTTGTCTAAGTCCTGCTTGTAAAGCTGACTACCGTCTACTATTGCTTCAGGGGTTCTAAAGTATGTTACGAGCCTGAACAGCCAGCAGCCTTTACCCCCCTACTATCTACCCTGTAACCAACACATCTCTTCTACTTTATAGTAACCCCTTTTACTAGCTATCATTCCTTCCCTAGTTCTAAACCAGCTAGCTCACTTACATACTTACCCGCAATACTAGCTCTGCCCATCCCATCCTTTATCTCCTGCTTATCCCTTTGTATTTCTATTGTAATTACACTACATTTCTTAAGTCCTAGACCTGCTCTTATTTTCTCACTTAACCTTTACTTCAACTGTCTACACCCACCTGTTTTTTCTCATAGACTCCTGATTTATCTCTGATCTTTCCCACTCCTGACTTACCTAACTTACCTTCAGTTACCAGCATCGCTGATAGTTTCTTCTCAAGCTTCTCCTTCATTTGTCTCTACCCGCTCCGTTCGCCCTGTGGGCTCACTCCGCTCCTCTACCCTACCCCCAATTCCCACACACCCCAGGGGTCCTACTCTTATACCATCTAACCACACCCCCTCCCTCTTCCACCAATCACACACCCTTCACCAGTTGCCAATTAACTCCAATTCCCTCCTTTCACTTACCACTCCCTATCTCTCCCACAACACCCTCCACCTCTTCCTTTCAACACCTAGTATACTTCTGTGCATATAACAGGAACCTAACAACTTACCCTTCCAAATGTATAAGCTACCCACCCCAGCCCTCCTACAGAGGTTACTCATACTTACACTTCTACCACCTTTAACTTTATCGTACCTGCTAACCTCCTATGAACACCCATTATATCCACCACTTCTCTACCCCAATAAGCTATCTATCTCTCCTTCTCTACCTATTTTCACTAACCATGTTAACATAACATCTACACCGAGCTAGCTACTAGCTAAATACCATAGGACAGCCCACATTAGATATGACTCTCCCAATCCCAGAAAATATCTAACTCTATATAGTAAATTCCCAAATCCTAGACTTCAAACACTACTCCTCTCTTTAGAAGATGGAGATATTTACCCAAACCCTGGCCCAACAACTGCTACTACCACTCAACTCCTCAACCCCAACCCCTCTACTATCTATTCCCTTACCAAATCACCCAACACACTCTTATTAGCTCACCTCAACATACATAGTATTAATAACAAAGTTGCACAACTCCATGCTCTCTTGGAAGTCTACTCCTTTGACATTCCTTGTTTGACAGAAACTTGGTTAAAACCCGTAACTGAAGACAATGAAATCATCCCACCTGGTTATAATATTTTACGACTTGACCATGCAGCCAAGAAAGATAGTGGGGTAGCTATTCTATTTAAATCTGAGTTACAGATTACTACCTACAACTATATATAACGCTGAAATTCTTATTACCAAGTTTCAACTTAACACATTCAAATCCATTTATATTATCTGTAGCTATCTTTCTCCTGGTAATAACATTGCCACCATAGAAAATATCCTTTGTTGGTTATCTCAAAACTTACCCAAAGAAGCCATAATCCTAGGTGATTTTAACATTGATTGGAAATGTTGTAGCAGTAGCCACCCTACCATCCATATTAATCTTTTTGGCTTTTCTCAAACCATTACCTCCCCTACCAGGATAAACAAGCCTAATTAGAAAGAAAGTACCTTAGACTGGATTCTCATAAATAATCATCCCCAGACTTATGAAGCTGGAACCCTCTCTGATGATGTAAGTGACTACTCACTAACCTATAGCATCAGGCTTAAAACCAATCTACCAATTCCAGCCACATTTAGGACAATTAGAACCAAGAAAAACTTCAACCCCAATCTCTTCCAGAGAGAACTAAGAGCATGTAACTGGTCTCCCTTAAAATACCTCACACTGGAGGAAGCTGTTAATTACTTTAATTCTAACTTCCTAGCCATACTAGCCCACCATGCACCAACCCGCTCTATCAGAATGAGAACTAAATCTGCCCCATGACTTTCAAAAGAAACCAGGCAAAAAATCAAACTCAGAAATAAATACTGGAATAAATCTCATTTAACTAAAAACCATGTAGACCAACAAAACTTCAGACAGCTGAGAAATTAAACTAAAAAAGCTATACTGTCTGACAAGAGACTACTACCTACAATTCCAGCAGACTCACCATAATAAACTACAAAAGTTCTGGGTGAATATTAATCAATTATTACACCCAGGTCAATCCATCACACCAAACCCACAAGGCACAGACCAGGAGAATCTGCTAATGCCTTTAATACCTTTTTCTCTGAGGCCATTCAAACTCTTGCCAGTTAGTTATCAACTCAGAACTTAACTATATCTAACTCTAACTCTAACCCACCCCTCCATTTCTTTTCCAACCAGTCCCAACAACATATATTCTTACCCTTATCTAAAAACTGAAACCATGCACTCCTTCAGCTGACCAACTACCCGCTGAATATCTACAAAAGGCAGCCAATATTATCCCCCTTCATAAGGGTGGAAACTCTACTGAACTCTCCAATTACCGTCCCATAACCCTACTTTCTCCCTTAGCAAAGATCATGGAAAAATGCATCCACAGACAATTGCTAGATGACCTAATCCAAAATAACTTATTTTCCAACTCTCAACATGGTTTCAGACCTTCCCACAGCACTACTGCTGCCCTCCTTTCCTTTACTGATGGTATTAATGAAAACCGTGACCTCATTATGCTTTCCTCTGTACTATTTATAGATCTGTCCAAGGCATTTGATATGGTAAATCACCAGATACTTATAAATATCCTCAAATCCCTGTCACTAGATGCACTAGCTATGAAATGGTTCCAGTCGTATTTAGATAACAGACAACAGGCTGTGCTTTGGCACAACATTCTATCTACCCACCTGCCCGTTAACATTGGTGTCCCTCATGGGTCCATATTAGGACCTCTCCTGTTTTCTATATTTATCAACAACCTTCACCTAGCAATTCCCCAAGCTACATGCATGCAATACGCAGATGATTCTACGCTTATATGCTCAGCCACATCTATATCTGAACTTCACTCCCTTACTCAAAAGGTGTTTAACACAGTTGAGCAATGGTTTACACAGCGCTGTCTCCTTCTGAACCCCAAAAAAATGAAACACCTCCTTTTTACTCCTACTTGTAAGTCCCCACCCTATCAACATCACTGTAACATCCAATAATGGTACTCTCATATCCCCAGATCCATCTACCAAACTACTAGGTATCACCATAGATAACAACCTTAACATCGACACCCATATTAACAATACTCTAAAAACTGTTAATAGAAAACTAGGCTTGCTCTACAGGATCAAACCCTTCCTCTCTCCTGCAGCTAGAATAACTATTGCTCACACCCATCTAATTTCTCCTGTCCACTATGCCTCACCCATATATACTAATCTCTCTAAAAACAGCCTTAATAAAATGGAAAACTCCTACAATAACATAGCCAGATTTGCTACAGGTAACCCTTTCAGAATCCACCACTGTTTTAATCTAAAGCAGCTAGGATAGCTTGAATTACAAAATCAGCTTAAATTCCACCAACTGACCATTGCCCATAAAACCCTTTACCAACCTACCAATACCCCTATACTATCTACCCTCATTATCCCCTACAACAATATGAAGACCTTACAATCATCACGTAAACTTCTTGTAAATATTTGTAAATCAAACAAGAGGGCTGGGGACTTTCTTCTCTAATACTGTTGGGAAATCCTGGAACCTTCTTCCTAGCGAACTTTCCTCATCCCTCTAGATCACTTTTTAAAACCAAACTGAAACTTTTCCTCACAACACACTGGTTGTGCCCCTCTACTAAACCTGACTGATCAACTAGCTCTTCTTACTTGGTTCAACCTACCCTCCTCTTCTCAGTAATCAAGTTCCTTTTCTTAACAACAACTGACCTTGTCCTTCTTCATAGTATTACTTATATCTTCGGAATCTCATTAATGAGACTAGTTATATTAATATATTGTATAATTCAGCTGCCATCTTTTTCTTTATGACTACTTTTATACTAATATATTGTATAATTCAGTTGCCATCTTTTCTTTATGATGTATTGCAAATGTATTTTGTATTGTACTAATTGTATCTGCATATTTTGCACTATGTTATGAACTAAAGACCTCATTGATTATTCTCTGTACTGTACCTGCATTGTGCATTGTTTATATTAATTTTTATATATGTGATTTGTTTTTGTTTCCTCGGAGCTTATCTCCCAGTGCCTCTACTGAAAATGGACACATATCCAGCTAGACTAGCCCGGTCAACAAATGTAAAATAAATAAAATAAAATAAATAAATAAATAAAATAAGTTTGATCAGAAAGCTGGTTACAGGCTGGACAAACCTCAAGATACCCAAACATGCAATGAGGGTAAAGCCAGGACAGTCCTTCTGTGTGAGATGACTTCAACCACCCTCCCTCTGAAGAGTTTCTTCCACATACTTGGAGAAGTTGGTTTTGTGGAATCGAAATGAATCCTTCTTATAAAGTTGTGGCCAGAAGATAGTTGGTAACTGTCATGGTGGTAATCTCAAGATCTGATGGTGGACATTAGAAGTAAATAAAAAGTTATCAAGTTAAATAAAGGGGTCATCTATACAATGCTAGCAGATGGCAACCTCAGATCTGATCAATATTTACTGACAAGCTGTGAAGGTAAGAGCTGCAGATGTCACTGAAGTGACCATGTGGGTATGGGGCAAGTTGAGCAAGCCCCAGGAGAATGACTTTTGGATGTTTTCAAAGATGTTATAACAAAAAATCCAGGAAACCTGGGTGTGTATTGTGAAGTCTATTCTTAGCAAGGGTGGAAAATTGCTTTCCTTGAAAGTAGGAACATTGATAGGAGACAGGAAAAACACATTCAGGATTTCTGGAACCCAGGGGACAGGCCTTTGTTTGGAGGAGGGAATGTCAGAAGCAACTGGTGGGACATGGTCCATTTCTATAGATAAGGTCACAACAATTATTAAACAGTATGGCTGTGGAAAGGTTATCAGAGTGAATGAGATATGGCTTTATATGTTAAAAGCAAAGCATATTGTGCTGTGTGGAAGGCAAGGACATTATCTGTGCATTAGCAAATTAGGGAGGTGGGACCCATTTTCTAAAGAGGGATTTGAGAGAGTGTTCCAGCTACAGAAGGATCATACTTACCTTCTCTGGGAAAGCCTATACTAGGCTGTTAGAAGGCAGACTTTATCTAATAACTGAGACTTTGATTTAAGAAGAATAATGCGGATTTCATCCTGGCTATGGAAGAGTAGATCATCTCTTATCCTTGCCTGGGTATTGAAGCAGTTATGGGAGCTTTAAATATGGTCTGTATGTGTTTGGTGGACCTGAAGAAAGCATATGACAGCATATCCTGGAACACTTTGTGAGAGGCCCTTCAACAGTATGAGGTTCCAGGGCTACAACTGGGTTCCTTTAGTTCGCTCTATTTGCAGAGTAAACGTTTTGTTTGCCTTGCCAGTTTTAAGTCTCAAAGGACTCCACATAAGGTGTGTTGTCTCCCATTTTGTAATAACTGTAAGTTCAAAGGACCCCACTTAAGGTCTGTTGTCTCCTGAGTCAGCAGAAATATTTCTTAAGTTTTGCAACGTTTTTGCATGTTGCCAGGATTAGTGAACTTATTTTCAAGGATTACTGATATTGCAGGAATTCTTACTTCTATTGTAAAGCATTTGTTACTGACATGAGCTCAAAGCCAGTTTGTTTTACATAGGGAGGGTTCTTTTGTACCCTGGTGGGAGCAGAGAGCTTAACTGAACCAAACCAAGGTGGGAACTACTGGTTGATAGCTTATTGTGTTTTTATTTGATTGGCCTGAGGGTTTAACTTTATAAAAGTCTTTCATCCTGCTGGTATAAAAGAATTACATTTTTGCGTGATTGTGCTCATTTATTCAGAGCTTCCTTGTGCCTGGCTTGGACACCTGTGACTGCAAGACTTTGATTGCTTCTAAAAACATCTGGACCCATGAAGCTGATCTAAGTATATTTTTTTGTACTTGCTTTAACTGTTTCAGTGATATCTAACACATTTGTGCAGCATTTATTTATTCTGTGGAATTTATCACTGTTTTTTCAGCCTGCACTTGTTAAAGAAATTCCATCTGTTTGTTATTATACTGCTCTTCAGTCATTTTAAGAGTATTCTACAAATGCCATTCTGAGTTTGCCAAAGTTCTCCTGTGTCTGCCAAAATATTTGTAAGTTTTGCAAAGTTTTTGTGTGTTGTGAACATTTCTCCGGGTTAGTGAACTTATCTCCAAGGATTTCTAATATTGCAGGAATTCTTAGTTCTGTTTAAAAGCATTTGTTATTGCACGTGAGCTCAAAGCCATTTTGCTTTACATTGGGAGGGGTCTTTTGCTCTGTAGTGGGAGCAGAGAGCTAAATTCAACCCATCCAAGGTGGGAACTACTGGTTGATAGCTTACTGTGGTTTTATCTGATTGACCTGAGGGTTTAACGTTATAAAAGTCTTTCTTTCTGCTGGTATAAAAGCCCTTGTTTGCAAGATGCACAAACGTGGTTCCCTGTGGTTGCTTCTAAGCAAACCTCTTTGGTTTAAAATCTTCTATAGGAAATGCTGTCTGTATTCTCCCACTGTTCACAGCTGCTCTAAGAGCTGCCAGTTTGTGCAGAGGGTGGTATCACCACAGGTCATCTAATATTTTACTAGTAAACTCTCTCACTTTGACCTTTAAGTGACTCTCCCTTACTCCTTCCCATCTAGAAATTGTGTTTCCTTGCCTTACATAGCATAGGCTAGATTCAGACCTGCTGAATCTAGAGTGTTTGGTATCACTGTGCTTTTAAACCAGTCATCTTACATTAAGAGGGCCTCCCTGCACACTTGTGGTAGAGGTGTGTAGCTCAGGACCCATGTGAGTTGGGGATTGCTGGAGAAAGGCTCAATATGGGGCTTTCCCATTGGTGGCTGTGTTAAAGCTGTTTAAATTTGCCTGTATATAAGCCTTGCATTTGTGTGGATTTGTGTTCAGTTTACCAGAACTGTTCAGCATTTGGAAACTTTAGCCAGAGGTCTGGAGTGCATCTACACTGAAATCCAAGGCATCCACTGAAAAGAAAACTGAAAACTAGGTATATTGTAAGCCAGCACTGCACTTTTTAACTGTATTTAATTGAATTACTGCTTCATTTTTGCTGTTTGTGACTAAGTCCAGCTAGCCCACTTCCTTCCCAAAAACCACATTCAGAAAAATCCTGCCACAGTGGACGGACAGTTTCCCATCATTTCTTCTGGAAGCTTGATTGATATGGGCATCTTGAGGCATTGTAGCAATTGCTGCATGTATTCTAACAACCATTTACTCCTAAAGCAAACTACCACCCTATGTGAGAGATGCAAATACACCATGGAATTGGAGTCAATTCTCATGCTTAAAAACAAACTAGACATCAAACAGGTTGTCAGCACACATGCTTCATCTCTCATGCAAACCTTACCTCTCATACAAAATAAGGTCATGACACATAAACCCAGATATGTGGAGGTACTCACTAAAAGCCTACCAAAAGAACAGAGACTTCCCAAATGCACACCACCCACACTCACCACTAAGCAAAAAGAAACCACTACACATATCAACACACACACCTGTGTCTCAACAAATATGCCCGTAAGGAAAAACACGTCAAATGTCTTGGTCATAGGTGACTCCATAGTAAGACAAACAAATGGCCCCTCTCACCAGACTGGACAAAGAGAAGGTCATGGTCAGCTGCCTATCAGGTGCCAGGATCCGACAAATTATGCATGCACTCAAGTCACTCAATGACAAGTACCATTATGTCTCTGTCATAGTCTATGTTGGAGTGAATGACTTGAGATGTACCTCTCTGGACTATATGAAGAGACACATGATGGAACTCTCTGATTATGTGTCCCAGACAGGTATGTTCCTAGCCCTAAGCAGTATCCTACCCTCACCCAGGATGATGCCACAATAAAAACAAAAAATAATTGACTTCAGTAACTGGCTCAGCTTCTGGTGTCAGTCCAGGGGGATCCAATATCTGTCAGCCTGGGAGGATATGGTAGACAGAACTAGCTGCTTTGCTAGAGATGGTCTGCACCTGTCCCCCCTAGGCTTTCATATACTGGCAAAAGCTCTTGCCTCCCCCATAGTGCTTTTTTTAGGTAATGTCAAAACAACAAATTTTCCAACGTAACAAAATCTAATCAAGACAAACTCAGGGTCGTGCTGCTTAATGCTAGGAGTTTAAACACAAAACTGCACTCCCTGGAAGCACTCATTACCTTAAAGGATGCTGACATCTGTACAGTTACCGAAACATGGTTCAAGGCTGCTGAAAGCACCCAGGCTGTGCAAGGCTACAATGCCTTCCACATGTTCAGACCTCAAAATGAGCATGAAGGAACCAAAGGTGGAGGTATTCCCATCTTCATTAAAACCAATTACTCTTCAAGACTGGTCAAACAGTATGACTACTCTATGTCCAATTAACTATTGTGAACGTACCATACTGCAGTACCATACCACATCATTGCTAGATATAGATACCCCACCATGAACCAGGATAAGCACATCGTCTACCTTGATTTACTGGAATCCCTTGCGGGATGTTAATTTTGACTGGGCACTAAATTTAATGAATATGTAATCCATGTTGAATGAACATGCAATACGCTTTAATTTTTGATTGGCTTCTGCTTCTGTGAGATATCAATGATTTCTGAGTCTCTGTATATTGTTCGTTGGTTATTGGATGTTTTATTTAACCAATAGGGTTGGATTTATATAGTCAGGAAGCTATTTTAATTGGACGTGGGTCCTTTTAACCTGATCAGTGTTGTTTTTTGATGAATGTTGCAACTTATTTACATCTTCAATGTGATTGGCTGTAAGAGAGTTTTTAAGCAATTTTAGATTTTTGAGTTTTAGATGTGAAGAAGGGTTTTACCTGAAAGTGCTTGTCTCATGTTCATATATCGCATTGTATGCATTTTATTAAACTTTTTCATTTATGTTTAGTGCCATGGTGAGTTTGCTACTTTGTTTTTTGAGCCTTTTATATATGTTACAGTACTAGCCCTTAGTGGTTGGGATCTTTGTTTGTTTTATTTTTGTTTTATATATATATATATTTATATATATAGATATATATATATATATATATATATATAGATATATATATATACATATATATATATATATATATTTATATATATAGATATATGGCACAATCTACACTGTCATGAATTTTACCCATACCATTAATTTTGTCAAACACCTATGTATATGCTGTGTGCACCACCAGAACAGATAGCACACATGCATCTGGTGTAACAACCCAATGGGAGTTCTGCACCATCAGACAGTAATGTTTATGCCACAAAAAGAATACCTAGGTATGGCCAGTTTGATGATGATAGCTCACTGTGACAAAGGTGGTACACTTCAGTTACACATCACTGGAAGATGTGTAGGGAGGTACATGAAGAAGGGTGCATTATACTCAGTTATTGGTGTGACGAAGGCTGTGAACTATGGAGGTATTATGGCCTGTGATGGGGATGTTCTTCACATACTCAGTGGTTGTATTACATTCAAGCATTCATGCGTACTGTCAGCACTGTGGCCACATGCTGGTGAGTGTTCCACATATCATTTACCCCAGGACACAGGTCACATACCTATTGATCTGATTATAGGATGTGATATCTACACTATACTTGGGTTGTGTGTTTCTTTATCTAACATAACAAATCCTCCCCATTTTCTTTATCTGACGTAACAAATCCCACCATCGTTTGTGTCATTGCAGGCATTGTCATAGCTGTGGCAGCATTCTTTGATGTGTGTTGATACTGCCTATATTATACTAATATCACAGTTGGTGTTAATGATTGCCTACAATCTGTAGCCCTTCAGTCAGCTGTTTGGACACAGGATATGTATGTCATTTGTGATGTCTGTGACTTAAATAATGGGCAGGAAAAGGGCTAGTAGACACCACTGTTGTATGGACCAGATCACTGCACCTGAGTGTGACGATGTGGGATGTTGCCATCTGTGCCAGGAAGAATGGGGAGGTGCATGTGTGGCATGTGCCAGCGTGGTTGACTGGAGTTTTGTAAATAATTTTGTGTCATTTGACTGTCACACTAATTTGTACAGATGCTTGTGTTAATAATGTATCAACAGTGTTATTATAACTGACTAATTGTATACGTTTAAACAAAAAATTCTGGAAGGGAAGACTAGAAGTTTTTTGAAATTGTTCTATAGCTTTCAGATATTAAAACAGATCTTAGCAAAGCTCTGAGTGTGTATTGTACCAGAGTCAGGTGATCAAATATGATGTCATTCTATAACCAACACTGACAGGATGGAACTCACACAGCAGTTTTGTTTTGTTCTCTTTGGAACCTGATATAAAGATCTATGACACTTATCACAGTCAGTTGAGTTGAATTCAGTTCAGTCTGTAAGAAACTCATCACCTTGCATTGTGGAAGTAAGCATCTCAGCATCTAATCTTGCCTTGCTGTATCAACAGTTATTTTTAGACAGTCAGGAAATACAGTGAGATTAGCTAAGTATTGTTTTCTTTTTCTGCATTTCTCTAGCTGTGATTGAAACTCTGGTGTTTAATGTACTTAGATATTTAGTGTTTTCATGTTTTCTATTTTATTATTTATTATTAAATATTTTTATACCTTTCATTGTGGCTGGTCTTTTAGAGAATACTTTTAACATTTTGAGAGTACTTGTGCTTATTTTAGTGATGCCTTAGCCACTCTGAAAAGCCTTGCTGCTTTGGTAAAACTCTACCATTTATATTAGTATTGATTTTACTGAGTATAATTGGATACCCTTGTAAGAGCCTTAGCATAGTTGACCGGTGGCAGCGTGATTACCTTATAGTCTGGGCAGAAGGGGTGCAGCTAGTAAATCTGTGCCAGCATTTCCCAGGAGAGTGTGTGTGTGTGTGTGTGTGTGTGTGTGTGTGTGTGTGTGTGTGTGTGTGAAAATCAAATACCCAGGTGTGGGTATGTCAGCTATTTGTAACTGGGACACAGTGCTCCAAAGTGGATCTTGTTTGGCATATGGAGAGACAGATAGTCCAGTCCCAGGTCTGGAGCATACTCCCTGTGTGCTCTTGGGGGAAACGTGCTTGATGCAGAGAGCTCCAGCTGAAAATACTGTGTGAATCCATTCCTGTTCTTAGTGACCATCTCTCACCAATGTCAGTTGTGAGGACTGAGGCTCCTTGATTATTGGCCCTGGGAAGGGAGGCCATCACAATGAGATATAGGACACTTTGCTTGTCAAGTTCTAACAGATGTAATACACATGACGTAGCATTAACAACTTACACAGTTCTGTTGCACACAGACGGTTTATTGCTAATGTCCATTTAGAAAAGGTCCATGATGACATGTTGGTGTAACTCACAGATGAGGAGAGTCAGCATGTATCTATGCATGCATGCACCGGGTGTTGTTCCCCCCAACTCATATTGATGCATGTTGATGTATACCCTTCTACAGGAACATAGTCTGTGTGGAGGGTGTGTTGAAGTATGTATTCAACTGTGTCAGGAAGGTGTATGTGCTGAGTCACGGGATATGCAATCTGTGATATTGTCACAGCCATTGGTTCTGTGTAATAGGCTTGGATGAAGGTAAGGCAGTGCATACTGCCTATCCTGATCTAGCCTAGAGTTTGGACACAATCCCCCATGCAGGTATCATTGAGAAATTTTCAAAGCTAGGAAGTAACCCTTAAGTCACTAGATGGCCAACTAATTGTCTCACTGACAGAACACATACTGTGAAATTTGGTGAATCATCCTGTACCAGTACAGCTGTCACCATTGCCATACTCCAGGGATCTGTGCTTGGCCCTTTACTGTTTGGAATCTATTTCTTGACAGTTCAGACTAAAGTATATGGCCTTTGGCTTACTGCATTTGCTGACACTTGCATACTGGGTGCAATCAAGTCCACCTATGATGATAACATACTACAGAAGGGGCTAACACAGACAAATGATTGCTTACAAAGCCACAGTCTACAGACAAATGCAAAAATATATCTTGTATGGTGTCCTTCTGAAAAGTGGAATTCCCTGCTAATTACACCATTGATAACAATCCTGTTATGAAACCCAGTGATGCAAGCACTGGGAACACATGTAGATAGCAATCTGAACTTCGATCACCAAGTGTCCACACTGTTATGGAAAGCCTATGTTGTGCATATCATAAGTCACGCTATCATATTCAGATCTTAGGATTATATTACTGCACTGTACTTGAATCTCATCAGAACACTAATAGAATAGCTGTCTTTTGCATGCACCTCACCAGACACATGTAGCAGATGGAGAGACCACAGGAGTTTCTCACCAAGAAAATGGAGGACCTGCAAACCATGCCATGATGTGTGCGGATAGACTGAAAGCCATGTCACTATAATCTGTATCATATAGGATGAAGTGACTCCTGCCTAGCTTCCAGGTCAGTCTTTGACCCTGCCCTGGTGGGAATAGTGCACATCCACAAATCAGATATTGCTAATGACATCAGCATTATCTGTTGTCTGTTGCGGAGAATGTGGTAATAATAGTGTCCCACATGCTGGTGTAAAAGGCTCTCTGTAATGTCAGGCAAAAGCACGCACACACACACACACACACACACACACACACACACACACACACACACACACACACGAGTTGACTACTGTGAGAACAGAACCCCTACCTATCTAAGTACACAGACTAAAGAACTCAGTACTTTATGCAAAATCCACAGCACAAGTCTGACTTTGATAAGACTGTAGGACAACATATAGTGGATGACATCAGCAGGGCATGTTGGAGATTAGTGTTGGGAGGCCTGCATGAAATGGAGGTGTAGGTATGTGCAAGTATCAAAATACTTGTCAATCCATGGGATTGGAGTGGTAACTATAGGATACACACTTCTGCTGTTCTGGGTAGACAAACACACAGCAGACTATAGTGAGAGCAGAACTCCTACCTATCTAAGGTACATAGATTACAGTACTCAGTAGTTTATGCAAGTGCTATGGCACAAGACTGACTTTGACAAGACTGCAGGACAACCTATTGTGGATGACATCAGCAGGGCATGTTGGAGAGAAGATGTTGGGAGGTCTGCATATAATGTATGTGTAGCCATGTGCAAGTATCAAAATACTTGTTAATCCATGGGATCAGAGCTGCAACTGTAGGATACATACTTCTGCTCTTCTGGCTGGACACACACACACACACACACACACACACACACACACACACACACACACACACACACACACACACACACACACACACACACACGTCTGCAGTGAGAACAGACCCCCTACCTTTATAAGTACACAGATCAAAAAACTCAGTACTTTATGTAAGTGCCACAGCACAAGTCTGACATAAGACTGCAGGTCAACTTATAGTAGATAACATCAGGAGGGCATGTTGGAGAGATGATGTTGGGAGGCCTGCATAGGTGCATAGCTTTATAGGTTCATGGGAGGTTACTGGCCTAATGGCCCTAGGGCATTTACAAGCCTAGCCATGTAAAAACACAAGTACCCTTATTGAGCATAGTTAGATGGTTGTTAGCAGAGCGATTTTGTCATCAGCACAAATGGCCCTGTCCATGAGGGACATAGCTCCCAACCCAGGGTTGAATTTACAATAACCCATCCAGTTTTCAAGGTTGCACTTGAATGGGGTCATTGAGGAGCACTGCTTCACATGCAGTGGGAGCCTATTGCAGAGGAGTGGCAATTGCTGGGTAATATATATGTCTCCCCAGTATGTTGTGTTTATGTCACAGGCTAGGTGAGATCTCTGGAGCAAGTTATTCTTGTCCCATTTGATTTGCAAATGTACAACATTTCCAGTAGGGCAGGGTCTGAAACTGCTCTGTAGGCCAGGCATAGGTCACCCCTCAGCAGCCTGCATGATGCTGAGTACAGTGACAGGTCTTTCAGTATTTTAATGTATGTCATGTTTTGGAGGTCCTGGATTCTTCCAGTCACAATCCTCTGTGTTTCTCCAGTTGCTGCAAGTGTCTGGTGAGGTAGAGACAGAAGGGAGCATTGTACTCAATTAGTGGACTGATAAGGGTAGAGTATACCAGAGCTATGACCTCCCTGGTCTTGGATCCGATGGCCTTATTTATGAGGTGCACAATGTAGAATGTGTGTCTCATCTCTATGGACACATAGTGATTGAAGTGTAGATTGCTATCAACATGTGTTCCCAAGTCCAGCAACACCATGTTTGAGCCTAGAGGGGTGCTATGTATATCATAATTATCAGGGATACTTCATTGCCAAAGGGGACAATGAGGCATTTTTTTCTTTAAGGTTCAATCCATGAGTTTGGCAGCAATCAATTGTCTGTGTCAGGCCCTTATGAAATATGTTAACATAGATGGGGAATCTGTATGACTGCATCCAGTTGACAGTCATCTGCAAACTTGGCAAGCCACAGGCCATCTACCTTTGCCTGAACTTCAGAGAAATAGTTTCCAAACAGTTGAGGGCCCAGCACAGATCCTTGTGGTATTCCTCTGGTAAGTGGTCCGGTGGTGGAGGTGCAGCCCCCAACTTTGGCAGTGTGTGTTCTGTTGGTGAGCAAGTTGGCTACCCATCTACTAATATATGGGTTAGTCCCCATATGGGAGATTTTCTCTGTGATACCTGAATGGCAGAGAGTGTCAAAGGCCTTGCATAACTCAACATAGGTGGAATGTCCTGCTATCCCACAACCAGGTCTTTGGGGTCAGTATCAAAGAAGTTCACTAGATTTAATGAGTAAGCTCTATCCTTGACAAACCCAAATGGGTCAGGTCAAGTGTGTTGAAGGTCACCTATGTGCCTGTGGATAAGATCCATGCAGATCCCCTCCTTAGTGTTGCAGATAAGGCTTTTTAGGCTTATGGGTCAATAGTTCTAGTTTTTCATGTTAACAGATTGATATGCATTGCATATCATACAACATTTGATATAAATGTCTGTAGTGTAGGTGATATATGTGCTAAACAAACACTGAGACACCAGGGTTGCAGTGTTTGGGGGGAGGCAAGACATGGTTTTATTGTAAATATGTGACATATTGTTAGATAAGGCCTTCCGTTTGTTATGTTTCCACATGTAATTTCATGTCATAGACAGGAAATGGACATTAAACAGCAGTAGTAATACATAATAATATTTAGTTTTACATAGTGCGGTGAGAGCAGGTTTGTGTGACAGTTGGCAAAGTGTTCATGCATGTGAGATACACATTTCCAATACTTTGCCTGTTTGTGTATAGTTAAGCAGTGCACAAATGTGAGCCACATTGCTAAACTCTGAGAGCTAGTATTGAGCCTATGAAACAAACCTGCTGCTTAACTGACTATATGGCAGCAGATGTAAATTCTTGACACATTTCTTTTTGAGCCCACGTGATACTGGGTTCAAATCAAGGGGTCAAGCAAGACAATGCACTGATAACCACAGTATTGTACTATTGACTGGCACTGCTGCATGATGTGAAGCTCCATGCAAACATAGAGGCCAACAAAACAATACAAAAACTGCCCAATAACCACCAAATACCTCTGCTGAAGAGCTCGATACAAACAGAAATCCAAAAAAGAAAGCTGAGGTAAGGCTCCAGTGTCCAAATAAGTGCAGAAACCAGTCTTTAGGCATTGTAAAAAACAAAGTCTTCTTTAATGTCACACAAGCACTTTCACACAATGCTTCATCAGGTGTATGAGTAACATAATTAACCACACCTATTTATATATCTAATTTAGTCACAAGACCTAAAAATCTATTGAATTTAAAGTTATACAATGCAATAAAACAGTAGGTTAAAAATAAAAATAAATATATAAGAAAGTGCTGACATCAACTAACTTATTTGTTTGTTTACAAATGTATATATATATATATATATATATATATATATATATATATATATATATATATATATATAAAACATATTTTAAAATAAAAAAACATTTAAATGCTCATATAAATGTAAATCTTGCTTATTAAATAAAAAATACATATATACAAATATAAAATCATAGCAGCCTGCCCTAATATCGTATCTATCTACGTAACCCCCTTTTTCTCAAAATGGGTTTGATGGGCATGCTGTCATTAAGCCCATGGCCAAAATTAGCTCTCAACATAACTATCCATTTGGCCTCTATCTCTTCAGTTCTATCCCTAATGTCCCCACATTTCAAATTCTCATATGTTCTTGCAACTATCATAAACTTGAATGTGTGCTGTTTTCCTACTTTGGAAACATGTTTAGACAAGGCATTACATTCAGACTCCTTCCCTATGTGGTATATATGCTCCCTAATTCTTTCTTTTAGACTACGATCTGTCTTGCCTATATAAAAACTGTTACATAGACAGCAAGTAGCAAGATAAACCACATGTGTAGAGACAATGCTGCCAGGTTATCTCCCAGATTTGATGGGCATTTGTGCTGGAGCTGGTGGAGTGGGACAGGCTGATCCAATGGGCTGCCTCATTGTGCTGTGTAGCATTTGGTGATGTAGTACACATGGATGACATGGAGACATTTTGATGGCACATAATGGAAAATAAAAAAGAGAGAAAGGTTGAGTTGAGTGAAAAAATAGAGATAAAAGTAGTACCATTATATGTGACATACAATGCATTAACACAATTGTGCAACTCTTTTATCGGAAGTATTACATTTGAGTATAATAACAGATGCACACTATACTACAGATTGCTGAAAGTAATCCTTGAAATGTGCATATATTGCATGTGTGTGTTTCAATTATTACAGCAAGGACATTTGTGCCGCTGGTGTAGAGTTTTTTTTTAATTCATGGTAAATATTATTGAAGAAATAACAGTATTGTGCAGTTGTGAATTGTGGTATTTGAACCCACAACCTCTGACGACAGTCTAATATTAGACTCTTACAATTAGTTTGTGCTACAGATTAATGCATGCATACTTGCTTTTACAGCTGGGATATGCATGCTCAATTTGATACCACTGCATAAAAGACCAAAAAAGCTATATTTAACTTTCTGCTGCATACATACTACTTGCTTCCCTCAGTCATTCCACTCGAGCAACATGAGTTTGCTAATTGAACTCACATTCAGTGGGAGCTGGGGAAAGAACAGAAAAGAACAGAAAAGCATTATGCATACCAGTTTAGCCTATATTTAGCTTCCTAAGTCTTACAAGTACTCTCTTATTGTCATACTTAGCTGTGGGATGTCTGCACTCTCAAACTCATGCAATCTGTGGTTGAGAGTACTCCTTTTTCTTCTGCATAGGTCATTAAAATGATGTCGTATTTACTGGTAGTGCGCAAACCTGAGCAACAATGTCAACCACGTTTGCATGATAAGTGCAGCGCAGCAGTGCCAAGCAGGGAGGAATTAAATAATTGAAATTGTAAGGTTAATCTGACACTTGGCCTTAGTTTGAGGGGTATGTATGGATGTAGTCTAGAAATATATATATATATATATATATATATATATATATATATATATATATTGGAAATTGGAAGGTAACTGTAACGTGAGTTAAGTTTGCAGACATGCACTGGGGGCATAAATGTAATAACATGATATATTTGTTTTTGCCTTTATATACTGAGGAAACTTGATTTTTACACCGTGGGATTCAAACCTAGGCATAAGGGACAAAATTCTTCCACAGTGTTAGTTTTTCATCTTTGCCACAGAAGGAGTGCTGTTCAGACAGTCTATAGTCATACATAATTACAGGCAACAGTTTGAGCTGTTACACATGTATGTGGGTGATATGACAAGGTTATTGGATATAGATCCAGTTGGGTATGTGTCTTATATAATTGTGAAGCCCATGCAAGTCCAGATAGCAGAATTATACATACAGAAATATAATAAAGAGTACACCCTCTTCATACATCTGAAAACACAATAATGGTGTCTCTTCCCTCATACATATAATTTATATCAACTCCATTATCTAAAATGTTATAAGTGAGAGTGAATATAATGGGAAGTGGAATAACAGTAAAAGTGCATGAAATATGCTGTATTACAACCCAGGATCATGTGTATGGCAGTCCTATATTTACAGCTGTTGCCATAAGAATGTTGAAAAAACATTTGTCTATTTTTCAGTTCATTGCTGTAAACTGCACTGTCACAACAGTAAAAAAAGGTTGACACTACCTGTACTAGCAAATAGTAAGATGAGGTACATCCACAGGAACAAAACACAGCCACTCTTCAAGTCTCCGATATTATAAAATTTTGTGGTCCCCCAAGAATGCTGCTGTACACAATGTGAATTAGCTCAATATACTTTTAATAGTAACATTCGGTAAGCGCTTTCACCATTAAGGCTTCATCAGACCATGTGGTTACAAACAAATGTGGAAGCTTAAATACTCTAAAATGTAATTGCTCATGTTTAATTAATCAGTGTAATAAAATTACATCATTTCCTTGGTACTACTAACACTGGCATAAAACACTCACAAAACCCGTGTTGTAATAAATATATTATAAACAATCAAACTAGTCAATCAAAAATAAAACAAAATAAATAAAAACTTTTAAAACATGAAAACGCCACAATCAATTCACTCATTACATGAAAAATATAATATATATATATATATATATATATATATATATATATATATATATATATATATACCATACACAAATACATATTTAATTCCATGAATTAATTCTATGAAAATAAAATGCAACAGATCAGTTTATTCATTAAAATTGTTCAATTAATCACTTTTAGTCTCCTGCTATGTAATATTGGTTTTAAGGGCACCTTGTCATTAAGACCAGGTTTCTTATCTGCTCTACACCTGATTATCCATCTCACTTCACATCCTTCTGTGTAATTCTTAACATCTCCACCCATATACTTGGGATAATAACTTGTAGTACTGAAAATATGAACAAATGTGTTGATCCTGCTGCTAGTGTGTGTCTTGCTAGTACATTTTGTTCAGAGCCAATACGTATATGGTAAGCGTGTTCCCTGATTCTTTCCCTGAACTTCCTGTTAGATTTTCCTATATAAAATGCACTACATGACACACATCTAGCAAGGTAAATCACATTTTCTGTTTGGCAATCAGCTGTCACATGAAATGTGTACGTGTAATTAGAAACTGGATGTACAAACGTGTTCCTAGTATCTATAAACTCACACTGATTGCATCTTTGGCGTGGTTTCATTCCAATACCACTGTTGCCACTAACTCCTTTCTTAGTGATCTTTGGATGACACAAAATCTGTTTTAAATTCCTTCTATTCTTAAAGAGAAATTTCGGTTCATCCCCTACTATTTCTCTAATGCTTTCATCCAATAGTGAGGTGCCCCAGTGTTTCTGCACTATATTTTTCAAAACATAGGTGTCTGAAGTATAGAACATAGGTATTTTTATTATTTGACTATCTCTCCTCACTTTTGCCACCTCTTCATTCATACGAATACTAATATCAGAGAAGTACAGATTGGCTTTAGTTGCTCTCACCAAACTAGTCTCTTCTATAGCTTTGTCCACCTCCTTAGAGTTATATTGTCTGACCATGAGTCTCTCGTTTTCAAATCTAAAAGTTCCTGATCATAGCCCTCTTGGGTCGGATTTAATCTGGAATCCCTCATAGCTTGACCCTTAGCAACATTTTTAAAAACATATTGAGGATGCATACTTCTTCTGTGTAACAATGTGTTTCTATAACATGCTTTCTTATGAACACCCGTATTTAAGAAACCATTCTCCAGTCTCTCAATATGTATGTCTAGAAATGATATACTATGTTTTGAGTAGGTCATAGTAAAACTTAAATACTCAGTCAGACTATTTATCTCTGATGCAAATTCAAGTAGAGATGTTTCATCACCTTTCCAAATTAAAAACAAATCATCCACAAAGCGTCTGTAGAAGCCTACATTCACTTTGTAGCTTTCTAAAGGGAACAATTTCTCTTCTTCCCAACAGGCCATGACTATGTTGGCGTAGCTGTTGGCACAAGGAGTGCCCATTGCTATGCCATCATTTGGATATATAATGCATCTTCAAATAAAAAGATATTATTGTACAATATTGTCTCCAAGAAAAGAGCTATTAGATCTACAAATGTAACATCTTTTGTTGAATGTGTCAGCATGTATCCATGTATCTTCTCTATACCTTGTTCATTAGGTATCACTGTGAATAAACTTTTCACATCTAAAGTGACCAATATGTATTGTGCATCAAATATTACATTTCTCATGTAGTCATAAAGATCAAGTAGGAATTGTTTGCTATCTTTCAGGATATAAACGTTAGCATTAACTATAGGTCTAAGAAAGTGTTCTAAATAAATGGATAGGGGCACAGTGATCCATCCCCTTCCAGCCACAATTGGTCTCATCGGGGGGTTGTGTGGGCATTTATGCACTTTGGGGAGACCCAGAATGATGGGTATTAGAGGGTTATTAACCCTTAAAAACTTGAACACTTCTAGAGTAATGTAATTGCTTTTTAAGACATCATCTAACATGTCATAAATTTTAAACACTTTATCTTCAACTTCCTTCATGCTAATTCTAGAGTAGAACTTCTCTGCATATAACAAAATTTTCATACTGTCTCTTTAACTATCTCGATCTAAAATAACAATCGGACCCCCTTTGTCCGCTGGTCTGATGATTATAGAATCATTATTGCTTAAGTCATTCAAAGCTGCCCTTTGTTTAAATGTTAAATTGTTCATCCTTTTGTTTTTGTTCTTATTAAACATATTATGTATATCTTCCTCCGCTAACCTGCTAAAAACATCCAACAAAGGATGTAAATTAGGAGTATATATACTGGGGACACGAAACACATGATTCTCTCTAGTGTTGGTGTTAAAGCCATAATCCAATTTGAGTTGGACATTGCGCGTAAACATACTAGAACCTAGAACCAGCTGTACTACAGCTCTACACTTACACCTGCTGTTACAAGACTAGTTGCATAACATTGCCAAGTTTCCTAATCATTCTTAAAGTCTCTGTGTTAACCACCATGCAACACCGCTTAGCACAGTTGTGAGATGGAAAATAAAAATTGCAACAATGCATAGTTTTTGACCTTTGCCCTTGTTTTGAATGGCTGTGCATGGCTCTACGCACCATGTAGAGATGCTTACTGAATCCAAAATAGTATGCTACCCTGTACACGTCACCAGTGGAAATGGATCGTGTAGGCATTATTGAATCTGGCTGTTTATCTGTTTCCTTTTTTTTTACCATAAATAAAATTGTAGATCCTCAACTGCTCCCAAAAAATTCAGAAGGATTTAGTCTGTTTGACCTCACAGAAAGAAATACAAGGTTTTCTTCCTACCCTTATGTGGTAGCTTAAAAACTCCAAAACAAAATAATGTAAATTAAATTGATACTGCAATGAAAAGGGAAAAAAGAACAACAGAACAGCATACACTTACAGAGCAGAAAGCAACAAGTCAGAAATAATCAAAGATCAGGGTTTTGAGGAATGGTCACCAGAAAAATCATAAGTGGTTTTCTAAACCTAAATAAAATCTTCTTTTCAGCTCCTCACAAAAGTTAGAAGCAATTAATCACTTTGAGATTGTAGTATAAAACACAAGGTTGGCTTCGTATTCTGATTGAAAACTTTTATAATGGCAGAATAAGATATTTAAATTACAAAACAATGCAATAAAGCATTACCAAAATGTGACAATATAAACTATAAATAGAAAAAAATGAGAAATATTTACAAAACATTTTTCTGAAAGCTCATCGTAAGGAAACTTTGTCCTATTTTATTTACTTTAAATATAATGTTATTTCTCACTTCCTCTCAAAATTCAAAAATAGCTAATCCTGCTGGCCTCATAAAGAGAAAAAGGTTTGCTTCCTGTCCTAACTCAGAACTTTTAAGACACCAACATAATATTTAAATTAAGACATCACTGCAACAAAAGAACATCAAGAAAAAGTCTGCAAAATATCATAAATCCCCCTACCCAGACCAGTGTTTTCCAGGTAGTTCCCGGTTTTACTTATCTTAAATAAAAATGCTATTTGTCAGCTCTTCCCATGATTCAGCAGTAGTTAATCCCTTTAAACATACAACAAGATATATAAAGTTATTTCTCATTAGAAGCAATATGGCTCATTGGAATGATCTGTGCTTTTCATGTCAACAGTTTAAACCTGACATCCAGTCAGTATATGGAAACAAATGCTTTCCTTGTGTCTTATCAGGTTTTCTTTGGATTAGTCCATGTTCTTTCCCCCTTTCAAAACATGTCGAATGACTGGCTACACTAAATTGTCCATATATTTATACATTAAATTTATTCTTGTTTTTGTGGTTTAAGTCATGGCTGAAAAGGGTCTAAGGACCAACCCATTTACCCGATTATCAAATGTTAAAATTATATATATATATATATATATATATATATATATATATATATATAAAATTTTATATATATATATATATATATATATATATATATAAAAAATATGAATGTATGTATATGTGTTAAAGTAATATATATCTTCATATACTCTCACACACACACACACACACACACACACACACACACACACACACACACACACACACATATATATATATATATATATATATATATATGTTTATTTTACAGCTGTAAGAAATATATTTAAATTGAAATAAAATTGCAAAATAAATGAATAAATACATGAAGTAACATCTGTCAGAAAGCAGTATAAATATTTTTTTTATTTTTTATTTGACATTTGTTTACCAGAAAAGTCCGACTGGGTATTCAAAGACTAAGACAATCACACAGGAGGACAATTGTGGATACAATAAAAGAAGAATTTAAACAAATATAAAAACAAGCAATAAAGTTAATATGCATTGTACAGAAGACAGACGAGAGTTCCTAATATGTATGTTACATAATAATGTGTGAAAAATATATTACATATTACAGAATAATAAGTCATAAAAACTATATACATTTTCTGGCAAGAGTCTTAGGTAGTACATTTCAGTCATTATTTCTGGGATAGATAAAGGTTAGTGTAAGAATAGAGAGAAGGAACATTAGAAGGTTAAGGAATTATAGAAAGGTTAGGCTAGAAAGTAGGTAATGCAGGAATGGAAGTAGGATAGATTTATTAAGACTGGACAGAAGGGAATGGAAAAGTGTACTAAGATGTCGTGGAGCATGAATTGGTTAGATGTTCTTTCAGCCTAGACTTGAAGGAATAGTACTGAGGTGTAAATCTGATTAATTCTGGAATGTTATTCCAAGATTTGGCAACACAGTGAGAGTACAGAGTAACACTCTGAGATCTTTAAGGTTTGTAAATAGATAGTAGATACTTGTGAGAAGAGCTTAAGTAAAGAGATGGAATATAGTATTGAAGGAGTTATGATGTAGTTTGTGAAAATGAGGAGTTGTACAATATTTTGTGTGTTATTGTTAGCTGATTAAAGGTGAGAAGGTGGGGTAGTTTGAGACAATTTAGGGACTTGAGAGCAGAGCAGTGGTGAGAGTAGTGGGCTTGGCCTGTGGCAAATTTAGCTATTTTATTATAACATTGGCTACGTTTTGCTTTGAGGGAAGAGTGAAGATTGGTTAGTATAGGTGGAAAGGGTATGATATAGGTGGTGGCAAGGGTTACTCTTGCGGAATCGGAGTTGAATTTGTTAGCCCTATACACCATGCCCAATTTTTGATTAGCTTTTTTATGTTGTTGCTGATATACAGGTCAGACGTAAGATTGTTGTTGATAGTTACACCTAACAGTTGTGTGTGTGAAACCACATCGATTGAACTATTATTCAAAGAGGTAACAGTAAAGTTAGAAGTATCTGGAGAAAATTGTTTGGTAAAAATAGTAGAAGTTTAGTTTTTTGGGGGTTAAGCAGTAGATGGTTGTTGGCGAGCCAATACTCAATAGAATTGAATGTTTCTTGTGTTAAGATCTGTAGATGAGAAACATTATTGGCAGAGCAGATTAATGTAGAGTCATTGGCATATTGAATTAGGGTGGCTTTTTTGGTGACAGTGTTAAGATGGTTAATAAAAATGCTGAAGAGGAGTGGACCTAGTATTGAGCTTTGGAATACCTTGGTGTTGACGGGTAAGTAAGGAGACAGGTTAGAGTTCTATTTCACACATTGATATCTATTAGAGTGATAGCTAGTGAACCATTGTAAGGATGTTTCAGTTAAGCCCAGAAGAGATAGTTGGGATAAGAGTTTGAGTTGGGAGACAGTATCAAAGGCTTTGGATAGATCTAAGAACAGAGAAGAGACAAAGTTTCCTGTGTCATGAGCTTTGTTTCAAGTTAGAACCAAGCAAGATGCAAAGTAAAGTCAGTTCATACACAAAGTAAACAATAGTATAAAAGATGAACTCGACAATGCAGCTTCAACAAAAAAGTTATTTAATCAGACAATGCTTTCAGGTAAAAACCCTTTATCATTGTACATAAAATAGCAAATAACCTTCCCCTTATATAAAAAAAAAAAAAAAAAAACACACAGCCAAACAATTAAATAATTAACAAACGATTGAGGTACAATATGCTGATGACTCCACTCTGTGCATTTTACATTTGCTGACCTGGGTCTATAGCACTATTCCCTAGCCCCATCTACAATACCAAACCCTAAAATCTACACCTCCTCCATATTTTATCTACAAAATTGGAAGCTAATTACAAAGATTTCCCCAAAATTAAAACAAAAAATTGTAAGTAAAAAAAGGGTAAAAAGCATACCCCTGACTTACAATTAATACAGTAATTTTATTCATTCAAGCCTATCCTGTTAAACCTAAGCATACTTACTTACTTGCAGGTTTCTCATGTGTGGTTAAGCCCTGAGCCTATCATACCTGGGATCCTCTCCCCCTGCACAACTACGTATGCGAGGTTTGAAATACACCTCTGAACCTGCCTTTTTTGAAAATCAGTGCTCCTAGACCCAGTCGGCAGCCCTCTCCCTCGTGTTATGTGCCTAATGTTTTAAGTTATATTTGTGTATTTAATCACGTGAATTCAACATTTCTGCAGGTTTTTAAGCTACTACTGTCTTTTTGCCTAATCAGCTCTACAGCTATAGAGAGCTGTTTCACTGTATTTAGCTAGCTAGCATGGATACATAGGTTCATAGATTAGTACTAGGCTAACTACCCTTGTGAGCCATTTCAAGCCTAGCCAGTTACCCCAGGGGAGAATCAAACTATGCACCTTGTGTTCATAAGTTAAACACCTTAACCATTATGCCATCCTCCCACCCTCTAGTTGCTAATGTATGTTGCCTAGAGTCTGCTGAGTTTGCAACATAGTACTATTGAATCTGTTGCAACAAAATAGCGATTTAGCGGCTGTTAAGCCAGTATAACCTCATTTTGATTGTTAAGCCTAACTGAACTTGTGGATTACATTTCTAAAGCTACGGACGGCCAAACACATCAGTCTGTGTATTAAGAAGCTAAATAATAATGTTTTAGTGGCTTTTCAACTATTATAATCACAAAGTGGTAAAACATAGAGAACCTGCAGAATACGTTTATAATGCTACGGACGGCCAAAAGCTTTGGTCTGTGTATGTAGAAGGTACAGCATACTGATTGTGAGGCTAGTTAGCTCGGAGGGAGTCAATTAACTTATAACAGTAAAAACACACATTACAGCTAACAGACTAGAGGCTTTCCTGCTTAAATATAACTAAGGACTCTAGTACCTGCATCTGTTAAGTAATAACGTAGGTACATCAGGAAAGCCGATATTTTATATCTAGACAGAATAAAACAAGGAAAATAGTGGTATTGTTGATGTATTTTCTTTGATTCCCAGTACATAGTGTTACTGTTTGAGCCCTAACCCTGTGCTAATTAATTTTAAACTATCTTTTCCACCAGGAACCATCCCCCTAAACAAGCAGTCCTACAAGGCTTACAGCAGAAGGACGCTGCCCTACTGAATAACACAGAAAGCCTGTTCTAAGCTGCTCACCAGCTAAAAGCCCTGATAAGGTTATTATTCATCTGAAACTTATCTGATCATCTACAGTACCAACCCCTAAAATCTACACCTCCCCCCTATATTTTATCTACAAAATTGGAAGCTAATTACAGAGATTTCCCCAAAATTAAAACAAAAAATTGTAAGCAAAAAAAGGGTAAAAAGGATACCCCTGACTTACAATTAATACAGTAATTTTATTCATTCAAGCCTATCTTGTTAAACCTAAGCATACTTACTTACTTGCAGGTTTCTTGTGTGTGGTTTAGCCCTGCTCCGCTCGGGCTCACTCCGCACCACTCCCTGCCCCCAATTTTCACCTGCCCCCACTGTGTCTAGCTTTATAGCCACTATACCACTTCCCCTCCAGCTGAACCAATCAATAATCCTCTACTCAGCCTAACTCATCCCACTTCCACCCCTCCTTTTTTCATATCCGGACCAATCAATACTGTACTGTGTACTCTACTCCAGCCCCCACCCCTCCCCCAGTAGGAAACATCCAACCTCAAGATCCTAAGGGTCCTAGGCCTACAGCACCAACATAGCCTCCAACCATGATACCATACAAAGTATTGTCATTACTATCTCTGCTATCCCTCATGTTATTTCCATATTTCCTCTCCATTTATGAAAATCAGTCTTACCTAGGATTTCACCACTCAAAATCTCAAACTAGCCCAGATGTATCTAATAATACAGGCTACCCACTAGTTACAACTATTACCAACTCCTTAACCACAAAACACTATCTGCCTTAGTGGACCCAGATATATCAACTCAAAATCTAAAGGATATCAAAAATTTATAAACAAAATCCTGAAAGTTATAGTAATTATATGCAATAACCTGGCAATGGATGGAGATGTTCATCCAAAGCCTGGCCCTGCCACCTTAGATATGGCTACTTCCATGACAAGTAACCCATTTAAATCACTATCTATTAATAAGGCCCCCAACTCCCTCCTGATCTGCCAACTAAATATACGAAGCATAAATAATAAAGTACACAATCTGCATGCCCTCCTACAAGTCCATTCCCCTGATATTCTATGCCCAACTGAAACCTGTCTGAAACCATCAACCTCAGATAATGAAATCCTACCACCTGGGTATAATATACTTAGACTCGATCACTCCACCAGGAAGGGAGGGGGGTAGTTGTACTCTTCAAATCTACACTTAATGTTACCTTAGACCCCAGGCAACCACCCCAGGTTAATAAGGCAGAAATAATTGCTACCAAGCTCCAAATTAACAAAAACAAAAGCATAAATATAGTCTGTGTGTTTATTCCACCAGGGAATAATACCAATACCCTAGAAGACATCCTCCAATGGTTAGCTAGTAACTATCCACAAGAAACCATAGTACCAGGAGACCTTAACATCAGCTGGAACACTTTTTCTTCTCAATCTCCTACCACCCATGTAAACCTGTATGGATTCACACAGGTTATATCCACCCCCACCAGGACAGGAAAACATAACCAAAAAGATAGTATACTGGACTGGATACTAATCAATAGCCACCCCCAAATGTATTCTTCGGGAACCATCCTCGATGACCTCAGTGACCAATTTCTTACCTTTATCTGCAAATACAAATCTAATTACTCCCAGCAGCCCATCTACAGAACTATAAGAAATAGAAAAAGCTTCAATCCTAGTAAGTTTCAGGATGAACTTAAGGCATGCAACTAGACTGCCCTAAAGCACCTGCCCCTAGATGAAGCTGTCTCTCACTTTAACAATAAATTCCTCACCATCCTCGATTCTCATGGTCCCACTCGTTCCATGAGGGTAAAAACAAAAGCTGCCCCGTGGCTCCATAAAGAAACTAAAACAAAAATCATAGTTAGAAATAAGGCATGGGCAACATGGCGTGCAACAAAAGACCCTATTAATCAAACCAAATTTAGACAACTAAGAAATGAGACAAAATGAGCTATTCTATTAGATAAAAAAACTACTATCTCCATCTCCAACAAGGGAACCAAAATAACCCCCAAAAATTCTGGGCAGGGATAAATAAATTACTGCACCCACCTCCCTCAGCCTCTACCAATAAACTACCAATGGATGATGCTAACACCTTTAATAATTTCTTTATTGGAACCATCCAAGCCCTTACAAGCCAAATACCCCTTAACTCCTCTAGCTCCCTGCCCTCCTTTAGCTTCCAACCAGTCTCTACATCTTTTATTCGTTCACTACTCAAAAAATTAAAACCTACTACCCTAGCAGCAGACCTTCTCCCAGCTGAATATTTGCAAAAAGCTGCTGATACCATAGCGTACCCTATTTCCATTCTAATTAATTGGTCCATATCAGAAGCCTCAGTCCCCTCTATCTGGAAAAGATCTCATGTCATACCCCTCCATAAAGGTGGTAACTCTACTGAGTTATCCAATTATAGACCCATAGCCATCTTATCACCTCTGGCAAAAATAATGTAAAAATGCTTCCGTAAACAACTCCTGTACTTTCTAACCCAAAACAACCTACTGTCTAACTCCCAGCATGGTTTCAGACCATATCATAGTACCACCACAGCTCTCCTCACCTTCTCTAATGTAATAAACTATAACAGGAACAACAACAAGTTATCTTTAGCCCTTTCCTTGGACCTGTCCAAGGCTTTTGACATGGTTAACCACCATTTTCTCATCAACATCCTGGCAACAATGTCCCTAGGCAATCACTCTCTCCAATGGTTTGAATCCTACCTGTACAATAGACAACAATCCATCTTATGGCAGAACAAACACTCAAACCTCCTACCCAACACTCTAGATGTCCCACAGAGGTCTATCTTGGGACCACTTCTGTTTCATTTTTATCAATGACCTCCACACTGTAATCCCTGAAGCCATCTGCATTCAATATGCAGATGACTCAACATTGATCTGCACTGGGACCTCGCAAACAGAGCTGCTATCAATAACTCAGAGTACTTTCAACCTAGTAGAGAACCGGCTTGCTGCTCGCTGTCTGATTCTAAATCCTAATAAAATAAAGCTCCTACTTTTCTCCCCCACTCAAAGATCCACTGCGTTATCTCTCTCCATTAAGGCTAATAACGGTACCATAATCACTTCAGATGCCCATACAAAACTGCTAGGAGTTATTAAAGACAACAATCTTAGGTTTGATGTGCACATCAACAAAATTATCAAAACCATTAACGAAAACTGGGCTCACTATATTGGATAAAGCCATTCCTTACCCCATATGCTAGGACCTCCATTGCATGCTCCCATCTACTCTCTACACTCTACTATGCTTCCCCTTTACTTGCCAAACTAAATAAAACTGATCTTAATAAATTCTCAAGCTGCTATAATAACATAGCTGGATTTGCAACTGGTCTACCCTATAGAACACATCATTGTAAAATCTAAATTATCTCGGATGGCTAGAGCTACCCAGGCAGATTTAGTATAATTAACTCATTGTTGCTCACATAGCACTTAAACAACCAAATAATACATCTACCCTGAAAAACATTATCTATCCCCACTCCAACTCTAGATCACTCTGGTCATCTAATAGACTATTAGTGCAAACCATCAAATCAAACAACTCAGCTGGTGACTCCCTGTTCACCAACTCTGCTGGCAAAATTTGGAATTCCCTTCCTGCTAACATTACCCTGGATATCACCCTATCTCAATTCAAAATAGCTCTCAAGGAGTATTTCAAGTCTCAATGGATATGTCCCTGCTCCAAGCCTGGCTAAATCTTCATGCATACTGGTGTACTAATACTATGTCTGTCCTGTAAGTGGTACCCAAATATCTTTGTTAAGCCAGTTTAGAAGATTGTTAGACTGTACAAATTTAACTGGACTATAAAATGTGGTATATTTGTATAAATTTAACTAGACTGTAAAATGTGTTATATTTGTATTATGTTATGATTACTCCTGTTCTATATTACATTATAATGATTGTATATGTACCTTGGGAGCTTTTCTCCCCGGGGCCTCCGCTGAAAATGAACATATATCCAGTCAGACTATCCCGGTCAACAAATGTAAAATAAAATAAATAAATAAATAATATGTGCAGCACCCACCCTACAGGACGTCCAAACCATAACACAAGATTCCTTCTTCTACGAGGGAAAGAATTTGCTCATTCGGGTGTTCGCTATTATAAGAGTTCGACTTTTACGGGTCGATAAAAAGCCGTTCGATATAACAACTTTTTGATAATGTAATATAGACCCATATACCATACCCTCGTTGGGTCTGTGGTGAAGATGGATGAAGCCCAGATAACCTGTGATTGACCAATGACCCAAAGGCTTTACATTTATCTGCCTAAAAACATCACAGTGCAAAACAATATGTCCATTTTCATTAGCATGTCAACATGCAATTAATGGATTTCTAAATATAACAATGTGTACCATTGCAGCAAACAGTTAATAGAATTAAGCTGAGAAAGCAGAATAAATACATCTTTTCAGTATTAAACTAATAATTATGCTGCCTATGCACACTTCCATCTCTCCCTCCCTGGGATTCAGAAACATGCTTATTGCGATGGAGAGAAGCCTTGATGGAGATACGCTTCCTGTTGTTTGTCATGTGAGCAAGTTGTAGTTCAAAGCTCATTATCAAGTAAAAATGTGAAAATCAGAGCTCAGTCATCAAGTTATTAGTAATCCTTCTCACGCTTAGAGCAGAAGCTGTGGAAAGGGAGAGAAAACCACAACAGCAGCTGTGTAATGCAATAAGCAGAAGTACCAAACATAGGGGGTGAACATCAAACTTGGGAACACATACACAAACTCACTCCACTGAATTGGAGAACTTTATAGGGGGTGAACATGTTGTAGTAACACCATACAAGTTGCCAGTACAATTATAGGGTCCACAGCATGGTTTAAATCTATTTTTGACCAGATAAAGGGATGGAAGTCAGGGTAAAAAATAGTAGAAAAAGTGGAAAGCAAGCAGAGAGAAGCACACATGGTAAACTGATAAGGAACGAATATGATGGCACAGGGGAAGGAAAGGTAATAGATTTTGAGGAACAGGTGCCACTTTTCTCTTTTTAAAGATAAAAAGGTGGTGAGGGATGTAAGAGAAGGTGAAGGTATGGTAGGGAGTTAGGGTATGTAGTAGGGCACATACAAACACATAACGCAAACAAGCCTGACAAGGGAGGTGCTGTTGTACTCAGGTTGGGGAAGCAGTGGATTGAGAAATGGCAGGCAAAAAAGGGGAAGACATTGGTGATGGGAAGGATTAGGCAACAAAAGAGGGTAAAAGGACACAAAATGAAGGGAGACACTGTGATAGGCGGTAGGGTGGGTAGGTCTCACAAACTACCCTGCCTGTGTCATACCTATTGGGAGGTCAAACACCACCATGTGCACCTTCACTACTGGGGCCTGGCTGTTATGGTGCTGCCAGTGCCAAGAAGGGATGTAACTTTACTAGCAACAAGATGTGTCTTTCCAGGTGGTTGATGGAGGCATTCATATGCTGGTCTATCGATTCCCCAACTATACCAGCCAGCTGTCTGTGGTGACAAAAAAGTCACCCCAGTGGAGCCACTGGGGAGTCAGACCTGTCTGACACTGAGGTGGCTGTGTTGGGTGTTTGGTTTCACTAAGGGGTGGTTTGTCCAGGCGTTGCCACGGCCACTGCTGCAGTAAAAGCTGTACACAAATGCAAAATAAAAGGAAAGAAATATAAGAAACAGAGCAAAATAAATGGCAAAGAAATGACAGAGAAAACAGACAAGGAAGAAACATGGAAAACTTGTGTGAAAAAAACTGCAAAGTGCACCATAAAGCTATCAGGTTCCTGTCTTTTGATACTAACTACAGTGCAACATTGACATATAAACCAAACCCACATGAACAGCAGATTAAGTAGCACATACCAAGTGCTATGCTGATATGCGCTCTCTAAGTGGTGTTCATAGTGAAAGTATTGCAGGGTGTACTAATATACTGCCTGTGAGTGACATGCTTTTGTCTACAACTATACCTACAAAGTGCTGTAACATATTGTTCTGTCTGCATATGTCCCACTGGCTTTATAATATTTACTGTATCCCTGGGATATGTGCAAAGGCATAAACTGACCTGGTTATACCACTCTTCACCTGACTGCTGACTATGATATGCTCTTTAAACTACATACACTTCTTTAACAATAGTGAAACATCTACAATTCCTATATTACAGTTTACAGATATGCAGGCAATGTTATGAAAAGTGCAGTAGTTTAACAGTGGAATAGAAGGATGACCATTGCAGTATATGGATTGAATGGTGTACTCACCACCGCATGTGGAAAGGTGTTGCATTCTCCTACTGAATAGTAGACTGTTCTCTGTAATACTGTCTTGTGCTGTAGAGAAAGTAGACATATTAAAGTAATGTCATCTAGTTGATATGGCAGAAACAATATCACTATAACAATTACAAAGAAATATTTACAGTAGAGCTCCAGTGCCCTCACCCAGACCTCTTCTTCCTACTGGCTAAGAAGGTCTGTAGTGGTACCTGCATTGTACACCAGAGAGATGAATGCTGGAGTCATTAGTAACAGCCCTGGCAAGACAGTGCCAGGCATCCAACTTACAGTGGGAATTTCCATAGAAGTTCCCAAGCAGGTGCTCTTGGTGGATCTAGTGTAGAAATTACAGGAATATATTGGAGTCCTTAAAGCACCATCAAGGTGTCCTGCCAGAAACAGGCCCATCAGAAACCATGGTCTTTCTCCAGGACTCATACCAGAGACTCATGACTGGCATCTCATGGATACACTTATGTTTACATTTTCGAAGTTGGCACGTAACATTGGACAACTCATAAAGCAACCTTTGGAGATGTGCAATATGGGCTGTACCAATAATACAAATGTGCAATTCTGACATATAAGTGTGTAAAATTATAGAGTGTCTGCAGTGTTGTTATTCATTGGAATGTTTGGAAACACATGGTTGTTTTGTGCCATCATTGGCTACATTGGTATAAGTGGTGAATGAGCATCCCTATGTGTGTCATTAATCCGTCCAAGCATGCTCAGTATGCACTGCAGGTACCTATGTAGGAGTATGCCACAAGTGAAAGCCTGTTGTGACTATGCATCTAGCTGTAATTCTTGAGCAATTCAGAAAAATTCAGGAGGTGGACCATCATTTACATAATCATCATCCTCTGAATCTCTGCAGTAAAAATCCTGGTGGCTGTGTATAGGCTCACTGCACTGCAGAAGAAAACAGAGCACCATTACTGGGATTCACTACTCATGTGGAAAAAGCAATTGTGAAGAAGAAAAGCTGCATTACTGCCTGTGTGATGTAGGTAATGCATTTTACTGACTACTGGTTTTGCTGCTTTAAATCCCAAATGTGTTCCCTATAAAAATTTGGTGGGAATGTTGTTTTGAAAGTTTTGCTATGCTTTGTAAAGTACTGCAGCAGTAAGGAGGGAAAGAAAGGAAGGCAGGTGTAGCACTCATGGCAATGACACACATTAAGGGGAACATTAGTCAGTGTTTAAAAGCACCGCATAAATAAGGGTGAGATTGCAAAGTGACACGGTACTCTGTAGAACAAGAGCCTGTTCAGGTCTCAGGGGGATCGAGTAGTACTGCTTTGTGTCCAGCTTATCTGTGATGGTTGACTATACATGTGGGACAAGTGCAGTTGAGATCAGTGAGCCAATCTGCAAACACCATGTTGTGCTGTCTAGCCTTGTACAATGAAGGTTGTTTGACTTTTAGGTAGGGGGCTAGGAGCAATCACTCAGCTTCTCTGACATAGTCTGCATGTCAGTATGTGGTGCAGACTTACAGAATGGGTAGTGATAATGCTGTGTGCACCACCAAGTGGGCCCATTGATGGGACAACTGACTTGCAAGTGGAGTATAGAGTGTATACTAGAGTGTGGGTTACCTTCTTGTTTTACATTTTATGCTGAGCGAGTTTGGGGGGGGGTCAATGAGGGTGGTTCTTGGCTGGGGGGAAGAAATGGCCATAGCTTGACCATATATTCAGCTGTCGCAGTCTTTCAATCTATTATGTACATGTATGGGTATGACAGTGACCCAGCTCAAATAGTAAACAGCATATGGTGTTATTTGACAGGCAGTGCTTGTTGTTATACTCACACATTGTATTCTTTCTCCACACGGCAACATGCCTAGCAAAGGAAAGGGATGCAAAAACAACTTCTTCCCATGTGGAGAATGAGATCTTGTTGCATGGTCTTCGTCTCCAAGGCCAACAGATATTCAACCAAAAGAATTCTGACTGGCCCTACCGTGACTCTGTCTGGCAGGATGTGATCATGGACATCGATAATGTTAGTGGCCAACACCAAAACCATGAGCAGGACAGACACAGGGCCACTGACATGATTAGAGGAACACAAAAGCATGCTGCCTACCTAGCATGGGAGGGTAGGGAAACAGGAGGCGGCCCATCAGTCAAACCACCATTGATGAAGAAAGAGTTTTTTTTTACCATTCAGCTGGGGGAAATCAGACTAATCTCTTTCCCATAATGGTGTGTTGGACTTAGGTGCTGAGCTGCAGTGCACCCCAAGAGTTTCCACTGAGGATGACCTAGGTGTGCATCAGTACTGCTTTGGGAATAGCAAACATTTGATATGTGTACTGTAGTACATATCAGCAAATATTTTTTTTCCAGTTGTATAGGAGCATCAAAACTGCAAGCTTCATGGGTGCCTGCACAAGGTAAGGTCTGTCTATTACAGATGTACCATTATTCTATATACTTATTATTTCTGCATTGGGAATCTAGTAGACATACTTGGTAATACTTATAGTGGATATTGTGTTTTGGTGTCTTTACAGATGGTTTACTATCTGGCTCTGCCACCATGGATAGCCCAGTTCTTAATGCTGGAGATGAGTCTGACTATGACAATGATAGTGACAGACAAGTGGGATGGTCTGGAAGCATGGTGTCATTGCTGCATACAGGAACGTGCAAATCAGAACTCCTAGCCAAGCAGTGGACATGGTCTTTGTGCCTGTGCAATCCACACAAAAGGCTCAAGAGTACCACTGTAGGGCAGGCTGTTGGTGAAAGTGTTGCAGGGAAAAGTATGTCTCCCCCAGCAGCACAGCCCTCAGTTAGCCACAAGCTCAATATAGCATGGGAATGACCTTAGACACCATCTTTACTGCCCCATTCAGAAGTAGGCTATCTCAATGTCCACCACCCAGCAAAATGTGTAGAGCCATTATAGATGTACAGCACAACAACTCCTCTGTCTTTGCAGAGATTCTACATATACTGCAAGACATGCGTGATGAACTACAGGAGTGCATGTCCCAAATGTGTGACATTCTGAACATGTCCTGTCACCTGCTGCAACAACTCAGGCCCTTTCCTGCCCATAACACTTACGTCAGGCATGTGTCATGTACAAAGTCCATGTCTGGCTCTATTGTTATGGCCATGGTGGAAGTGGGAGGCCTAAGCCAAGGTCATGCAGCACCACCATGTTCACTGCAACATCTAGTTTAGATGTGAGTAGGGGCAGGAGAAGATGTCCATTAAAACCTGTTTAAGTTGTAATGTTATTCTAAGCCTCTGAGTTTTGGTTTAAGCACTTGGGCTTTAGGCTAACCCCTTAGCTCTCCCTGGCCTTCTCTCTCAGATTCTGAAAAATATGGATGGAAAATTTCCTACAGTTTCTCCTGCCAGTCTGGTTGATATGGGCATCCTGAGACAGTGTAGCAACTGCCTTATGTACACAGACAACCACTTAGTACTACCACCTAGGAACACAATTTGTGAGAGATGCAATTACATTAGGAACCTAGAGTCCAAGCTTTCTCCCTCACAAGCCAGTATATCTGGCACTGAGAAGGTTGTCAACACAATCACTACACCTCAAACACCAACCACAGCTACACAACACACACCCACATATGTGGAGGGCCTCAACAAAAACATACCCAAACAAAGGAGACCTCCGAGGCAAAAACCTCCGAGGCAAAAACACACGTGATCTCCACAGCCCTCCACACCACATAACATGCATAGTTCACACACCTGTGTCTTACAGCCACTAAGGTTTAACCATAAACCCAACATATTAGTCATAGGTGACTCCATTGTGAGACACACAGATGTGTCTGTCACCAGGCTGGATAAGGAGAAAGTCACGGTTAGTTGTCTGTCAGGAGCCAGAATCCACCATATCACACATGCACTCAAGTCTCTCAACAACAGGTACTGTTATAACTCTGTCATAGTCCATGTTGGTGTGAATGACTTGAGATGTACCTCCCTGGACTATATGAAGAGAGACAGATTGAACTCACTGAATATGTGTTCCAGGCAGATATGTATCTAACCTTAAGCAGAATTCTACAGTCACCCAAAATGATGCCTGAATACAAACAGAAAATGATTGACTTTAACAATTGGCTTAGTTTCTGGTGTCATTCCAGCGGGATCCAGTACCTGATAGCCTGGGAAGATATGATCGACAGACCACGATGCTTTGCCAGAGATGGCCTGCATCTGTCTCACCTGGACTTCAGGATTCTGGCAAAGGCTCTTGCCTCCTCTATAGTGCCTTTTTTAGGAAAAGTGATGAGGTTAAAACTGCCAACATAAATATTTCAACAAAACACAAACTAAAGGTCATGCTGCTAAACACACTAGGAGTCTAAACATGAAACTGCACTCATTGCAAGCATTCCTAACCCTGGAAAATACTGACATCTGTGCAGTCACAGAAACCTGGTTCAAAGCTGTGGACAGCACCCCAACCTTACCTGGTTACTCATCCTATCATACATTCAGACCCCAGACTGTGGCTAGTAAACCCAAAGGCGGTGGAGTTTCAATATATATTAAAGATATACACACCTCCAGGCTGGTCAAACAGTACGACGCACAGGGGACACTCCAGGTGCAGTTAACTATTGACAAGACCCCTATACAAATCATAGCTAGCTACTGGCCCCCAAATCTGGCCCAAGATGCCCAAACTGCCTATCTAGACCTCTTCAAATCTATCAAGATTCAACCCTTTACCCTGATCCTGGGTGACTTTAACTACCGAAACATAGACTGGAAGAACTACTCTTGCCAGAACACAAATGCCCAGAGATTCCTCAATTTTGTCAATGCAAATGCTTTGGAACAGCTAGTTGATACCCCCCACAAGAGGTGATCTTGGACTTGGTATTAACCAACATGAGTAACCACTGCAGCATCCCTGCAATATCATCCTCCCTTGTAAATTCTGACCATAAGGTGGTCATGTTCGAAGTCACCATCTCCCCCGTCCCCCCTCTAGCTAGAGTCGATCAAAAAACCTCTCCAAAACCAATTACAGCCTCCTGAGGAATGGTATAAACAGCTTCACAGCCCCTGCCCCCTCTCTAGGAGCTGGCACCAGTATCCAGAACAAAACCAAATTACTATACGGACATTTATATAGATGCATGGAATCAGGAATACCTGACAGGACTAAATCATCCTCCGCAAGGAAGAGTAAACCTGTCTGGTGGACATCTGCAATAAATAAACTCTATAACAAAGGGAAAAAATTGCTGTCCAGAACCAAGAAGGAGCAGGTACCCAATTGGAAGCAATCTGTCCTTAGCCTAAACAAGCAAAAAAGAACACTAGTGAAATCCTCCAAAGCAAACTTTGAGTCCAAATTGGCCACATCTACTAGAGACAATCATAAGGCCTTCTTCACATATGTCCGTAGTCTCAAAGGTAGCACCCAGATCTGTTCAGAACTGGTGGTCAAGGACACCACATATACAAATGCCTTAGATATAGCAAACTTGCTGGCTGACAGATTCAGTGAAAATTTCACCCCTCTGTCCACCCCATCAGTAAATCAGGACATTCCCAGTACCTGATCCTTCCCCTTATATCTAGGGATCAGGTCATCACTGCTCTCTCAAAGGGAAAAAAAATACATCCTCCATGGGAACTGATAACATTCCAGGCTGCATCCTACATGAAATCAGGCAGAAATTTGCGGCACCATTAGGTGCCCTATTCAACCAGAGCCTGAGGACCGGTTTTGTCCCAACTAAGTGAAGGACAGCCACTGTCATCCCTTTACACAAAGGTGGAGCGTCCACTGATCTGGGAAATTATAGACCTGTCAGACTAACTAGCCTGATCTGCAAGGCCATGGAATGGATTATCATGGACCTCATTAACAAGGACATTGGCAACCTCAAAACAATTGATCCCACACAGTTTGGCTTCATCACGGGGAGGTCATGCCTGTTAAATTTGGTCGAATTTTTGAGACCGTCACCAAAGCCATGGATGAGGGGAAGACAGTGCACACCACCTACCTTGACCTGGCCAAAGCCTTCGACACTATTCCCCACTCGGGCGTAATAGATAAACTCTCTCAACTAGACATCAATCTGCATGTTACCAGATGGGTAGCCAACTGGCTCACTGATAGAACCCACCTAGTCAAAATAGGGGAAGCCACCTCAAGCAGTAGACCAGTATCGAGTGGCATACCCCAGGGTTTGGTTTTGGGGCCTCTGTTATTTGGGATATATATTTCTGAGGTACAGGCCAAAAACAGTGGGCTATAGCTGACCAAGTTTGCAGATGACTGCAAGTTGGGAGCTGTCATCAATTCCCCTAGTGACATGGACTTCCTCAACAGGGTCTCATCCAAACAAATAACTGGTGCCAGAAACATGGCCTCATGGTGAATACAAAACAATGCATCATCAACCTCTTTGGGGAGAGAGATGTCCCCACAAATTATCACATTAGTAACAATGTTCTAAGTATGCAGTCAGTCTTGAGGGATTTGGGCACCCAGATTGAGAGCAGCCTGACTTTTGACCACCATGTTGCTTCCATTGTACGGAAAGCTTTCTACATGGCCCACCTCATAAGTAAGGGTATCTCATCCAGGGACAAGGAAGTCATAACATCCCTGTATTCTTCCCTTATAAGGCCCATTACTGAGTACAATGCCCCATTTGGCATGTACCTTGCAAAGCACATGTAGCAGCTGGAGAGACCAAAGTGGTTCCTCACCAGGAGAATCCAGGGCCTCAAAAATCTACCATACACAGATAGGCTAAAAGCCCTATCCCTCTACTCTGTTTCATGCAGACTCTTCAGAAGTGACCTCTGTCTGGCATACAAGACGATCTCGGATGCCTCCTTGATTTGACTGCTGCATATCTGCAAGTGAAGCTCTACTCAAGTAACCTGCACACACGGCCTATACCTGGTCTGTGACATCAATAGGACTTGCTGGTGAGACAGATTTGTGTCCCAGAAACTCCCCCATCTATGGAATAGACTCCCTCTCCACGTCAAGCAAAGTACCACTTTACCCCTTTTTAAGTGCAATCTGGATAACTAGATGGGAAATAGAAAATACATCTGTGGGATTCCACCTGTGTCCCTGCTGGACAGGGGCATTGGGTTCTGATTTGTATATGCAATTGCTAAACTCTTGGCTAGGCTTATAAGGGCCTCAGGGCCAATAGCCTAGTGGCTTCCTATGATCCTATGATCCTATGAGGGTGTGGTGCTCATGCCACTCTCACACCAGGTGCAGCCAGTTACTCACTGTCACACAGTACACCTACCTTTAGCCAAGGTTCTATTACTGCCTGTGGAACTCCATGGAGAAACAGCTCCTGTAGTGCCCTTAACCTGTCCATAATAAACAGTCACAGTGCTGCAAAATCTGCTGAGGCTGTTCCCCAGCATACAGAAACACAATCCACTACAGACCTCAGTGTCATACGCACACACACACACACACACACACACACACACACACACACACACACACACACACACACACACACACACACACACACACACACACACACACACACACACACACACACACACACACACACACACACACACACACACACTCCTAGTGAACGTGGTCCCTCCCAGAGTATTTTACAATAGGCCTCTCCAGTCCAAAATAAGTTTCTGAATTCCAATCCCCATCTTTTAGCATATTAAGTCTTAAATGTACACCAAGGAATTAAGTATCTTTATTAATCTGAAGTGAGCAGGTGAAAACTAAATAATAGATTAAGCAAAACACTGCCACCAAATTCAACTGTTTCAAAACTAAAAGTGCTCAACAATGAAATAACCTGAAATAAATATGACAGTTTGCATGAGGTATACTAAATTAGCCACTGTATGGCAATAGGATGCCCTAGAAAGAAGAAACATAGAAAATAAACAAAATACACCATTGTCCAACATTGAATAGTCCAGAAGAACTCAAGTACAGAAAAAAAACTTTGACTATGTTGACCATAGTAAGCTAAAGCAATTTTTTAGGGAAATGGAGATATTGGGTCACCTTATTTCCCTCATGAAGAATTTGTATGTAGACTAAGAAGCAGCAGTTATGACAGAATAAGAAATAATTGATTGTTTCATGAATGACAAAAGAGTGGAAAAGGTTGTATATTGATACTCCTACTTATGTAACAAGGTTGTATACTGATACCCTACTTATGTACAAGGTTGTATATTGATACTCCTACCTATGTATTAAGGTTGTCTACTGATACCCTAGTTATGTAACAAGTTTGTATAGTGATACTCCTACTTATGTAACAAGGTTGTATATTGATACCCTAATTATGTAACAATACAAGGAAATTACCTTACACTACCAAAGGTGGTACGGATAGAAGGGAAATTACTAAAACAGAAGTCCGATTTCCACTACCACAGCTGATAAAATCACTTTTATTGTCTCCAGATAAAAAAAATATAAGTAAAATTGTATGAAATTCACTGTTAAAACAACAGAATCAGGAGCCCCTTCTCAAAGCATAAGTGCTTTCGATAAACCTTCTTCAGATCATGTAAAAAAAATGGGACTTAGTCATTCATTAATAAAAACATCTCCAAATCAGAATTCATGAAATAAGCCATCACCCTCTTTCTTGATGAAGAGCTTACATGCAATCAATAGTTAGGTAGGAGACACACCTCTCCCTCAACCAATCACTGGTCTTCTTGCTTTTAAAATAGGTCTCAATGGGACTGCTGCATTGAGACCTGGAGGGCGGTCAGCTCACAAATTTAGAATCCATTTAATCTCATTTCTCTCAGTCCTATTGGTAATGTCACCTTGCTTCTTTCCTAGGTACATGCATTCCATCACTTTGAAGCTAAATGTATGTGTAGGAAAGTGCAACACATGAGATGCTAGGGCATTATGTTCGTCCTTGTTTTGTATATCACGTAAATGTCTCTGAATTCTATTTTTAAACACCTGGCCAGTTTTTCTGACATAAAAAGCCAAACATGATTTACATGTTGCCAAATATGCCACGTGTTGGGGATTGCAGGTGGCTTTACAGGAAACCGATATTCAAGACCCAAACAAGGACCTACACATGCTCCAGTTTCCCACAATCTGCCAATTATTTTGAAACAGAGCTGGCAGAGGAATCCACAGGCAACAAGCCAAGACAGAAAGAGGAAAAAAAACATGCAGTAGAAAATTCATCATTAGTTGTAACTATATCTGGATTCCAGTTAAGCCAGGAAGATGTAACTCTCTTAGAGAAAGGCTTAGCATTTATCCCCTCACTGATGTCTGATTTGAGGGAATTCGTCATTGATATGAAATGTTTTGGGTGTAATGTGACATTAAAGAATATTTATGGGAATAAAACAAATGGATATAGTGGTTTTAAGAAACCAAGTACTTTCGTTCCAATGAATCATCTAGTGGTTGGGCTTTTCATATGTATGTGTGAAAATGATGCAGAACAGTTAAGACAAGGAAACCAACGAGTTAGACATTATAATAATGTTATGAAAGGGGAAAGAGAAGCCTTATTTGAACTTCAAAGAAATGAAAATATTTTATTGAAACCTGTGGATAAAGGGGGTGCCATAGTGGTGCTAAATGCTGAATGGTACAGGAATAAAAAGTATAAGATGTTAGAGGATGAGAAAACATATACAAAAATAACATCTGCGAAGCTGGAAAGATGATACAAAAAGTTAAAAGTAATCTACCTGATATGTTAATGGAAGGCCTTATTAATCAGGAGTTATTTCATTTTTTTGAAACATCATACCCAACTATTCCTTCCATCAGTGGACTTCCCAAAATCCACAAAGATATCCAGGACCCACCCCTGTGACCCATTGTGGCTGGTCAAGGATGGGTTACTGAGACTTTATCAATATATGTGCAGAATGAACTTAAAACTTTACTACTGAATGCAACTACGGTATTACGTGACACAGGTGACTTTCTTGCCAAGTTAAGTTCAATAATGGATGGAGTAGTATACCATTCTGATCTTTTGCTCATCACTATGGATATCTGTAGTCTATTTACTTCGATCCCTAAGGAATATGGACTTGAAGCCATTAGAATGGTCGTGACTCGAGAAACCTCTGGATCAAAGGCAGATTTACTATGTATGTTACTTGAAATGATTTTGGAAATGAATCTCTTTATTTATAGCAACGATATATATTGGCAGAGATGGGGGTTAGCCATGGGTACCCCCTGTGCCAATAGCTATTCTAACTTGGTTCTTCCAGAATGGGAAAGGAATAAAATATTTAATTCTATCAATCCATGGCAACATAATATAATGTATTATAGTCATGTTGTGGATGATCTCTTTTTGCTATGGAAAGGTGAAGAAGACCAACTTACTTTGTTTTTAAGATACTTGAATCAAACTACCAACTTTCTTGCTTTTTCAGGACATTGGTCTCAGACTAATATAGATTTCTTAGATGTGAACGTTATACTGGGACAAGATGGACAACTAGATACTGCTATACATAGAAAAGACACTTGGAGAAACCATTATCTCCATAAAAGCAGTATGCACCCGAGACATGTGACTAAAAACATTATGCGTAATGAGACAACATGCATATCTAGATTATGTACACAAGAATTGGAATTTGACAAAGAAACTAAGAATCTATGAGGTTATTTGCAACATAGAGGTTATTCTGAGAAGGATACTTCTATGAATACAGCAGATATATGTCAGCTAAGAAAAAATAAAGAGAGACCGTACAGCAGAAAGAAGGCACCCAATACAGATATGAAAGTGGACAATGTGAATGATAATAAAAATACAACTAGATTTCTTTTCACTTTTACAACTGATAGCACACAGTTATGAAACATCATTAGAAACCATTGGCCCATCCTAACCCAAGATGATAAGCTGCAGGAAATAATAGGAGAGAAATCAGGGTTTGCGTATAAGAACAGAAAAAAATCTGAAGAGATTGTTAGGTCTAAAAGTTGGATTCCCAAAATCAAAGACAGTGGATATGAAAGGAACCTTTAAATGTGGAAAATGCCTTGCTTGCAGCACTATAGATACTAGCAATTTTTTTCGCCATCCTGCCTCGGGTCTTGAATATCAGTTTTCCTGTAGAGCCACCTGCAATCCCCAACATATGGGATATTTGGCAACATGTAAATCATGTTCAGCTTTTTATGTCGGAAAAACTGACTAGGTGTTTAAAAATAGAATTCAGAGACATTTATGTGATATAAGAAACAAGGATGAACATAATGCCCTAGCATCTCATGTGTTGCACTTTCCTACACATACATTTAGCTTCAAAGTGATGGAATGTACGTACTTAGGGAAGAAACAAGGTGACATTACCAATAGGACTGAGAGAAATGAGATTAAATGGATTGTAAACTTGCGAGCTGACTGCCCACCAGGTCTCAATGCAGTAGTCCCATTGAGACCTATTTTAAAAACAAGAAGACCTGAGGGAGAGGTGTGTCTCTTACCTTAACTATTGATTGGATGTAAGCTCTTCATCAAGAAAGAGGGTGATGGCTTGTTTCGTGAATTCTGAAAGGAAACTGGTTCTTATTAATGAATGACTAAGTCACATTTTTTTTACACGATCTGAATAAGGTTTACCGAAAGCGCTTATCGTTTGAGAAGGGACTCCTGATTCTGTTGTTTTAACAGTGAATTTCATACAATTTTACTTATATTTTTTTTATTTGGAGAAAATAAAAACAATTTTAACAGCTCTGGTGGTGGAACTCAGACATCTGTTTTACTTCTTATGTAAAAAGGTTGTATATTGATACCCCTAGTTATGTAACAAGGTTGTAAACTGATGCCCTACTTATGTAACAAGGTTGTATATTGATACCCTACTTATGTAAAAGGGTTCATAGGTTCATAGGTAGGTATTAGGCTATTGGCCCTAGGGCCTATATAAGGCTAGCCAATTAGATACCCTGGCTTTTGCCACCCAATAAAATTATTTTCCTGTGCCCTTGTCAAGCAGAGCCACAGAGGTGATCCCCGGGGTGAATTTCCTATTTCCCATCCAATCATCAAGATTTTTCTTGAAGAGTGCTAATGAGGAGCTTTGCTTGATATAGAGAGGTAGTTTGTTCCAGAGTATGGGAAGTCTCTGGGACAGGAATCTATCCCTCCAGCATGTTCTGTTTATTGTGGTGACAAGGTTTAGGTCCCTAGAGCGTGTAGCTCAGAGGGATTGGGATTTCTTTAAGTGGAGCATGTCCAACAGCTCTGGGTTTGACATAGCTTTGTATGTTAGATAGAGATCGCCTCTGAGTAGGCGATATGTGACAGAGTAATGCTGGAGTTTTTTGAGACGGTCTGCATAGGGCAAATGTTTGAGGCAGGCAATCCTCTTTGTGAGGTATTTCTGTGGCCTTTCCAGTTGTTGTAGATGTGTTGTGAGGTACATACCAAAAGGGGCGTTGTACTCTGTAATGGGTCTAATGAGTGATGAGTAGAGGGGAACAATGACCTCTTTTTCCCTGGATGAGAAACCTTTTGTGATGAGGTGTGCCACGTAGAAGGATTGCCTGACTACTGTGGCGATGTGATTATCAAAGGAGAGACTACTGTCTACCTGTGTCCCAAGGTCTCTTATCACACTTTCGGTGTTAAGTAGACTACCACCTATGTGGTAGCTCAGGGCTCCTATTATGTGATCAAAAGTATAAAACTTCGAACACCACAAGATCGAACTTGTATGTTTGAAGTTTTATAATTTCGAACACAAAAAAACAAAAAAAACAACAGACAGAAAGTAACTGTCTTAAGCAGGGGGCAAGCACCCCTGCCCCCCCACATACCCCCACTCTTTAAATATACCAACTCTGAGATCATACTACAGTGTGGAAAGGGAATAGTTTCCTTTACTGCACTGTAGTGCGATCTCGGAGTTGATATATTTAAAGAGCAGTGAAAGTGCAGGGGCTTGCCCCCTACTAACAGCTATTGAGCTGTTTTTGTTTTTTGTTTTTTGTTTTTTTTTTTTAATTAGAATTGCTGAAACTTCAAACACTTGTGTTCGATGCTTTCAGGTTCGAAGTTTCAGCAATTCGATAATGCAATAGGAACCCAGTAGCTCATGGGTACAGAGTTTTTACCGAAGAGGATGACAATGTACTTTTTGGCATTGAGCTTGAGGCCATGTCTTTGACACCAGGCATTTGTCTCAGTGAGTTCCTTTTGTAGGATGTCCACATCATTAGAAGTTTCAATTATGGCTCTTAGTTTTCAGTCATCTGTGAAATTCATTAGCCAAGGACCTTCTGTGTTAGCCTGTACTTCAGAAAAGGAGATACCAAACGGACCCAGGACTGAACCCTGTGGTACTCCACTTGTCACTGGTCTGAAGTCGGATTTGGAGTCTGTTTCTTTCACAGTGTGGGTTCTGTCAGTGAGCCAGTTGGCAACCCATCTTGTGACATAGGGATTTATACCTAGTTTGGTGAGTTTATCTATAATTCTAGAGTGGGGGATGGTGTCAAAAGCCTTGGCAAGATCTAGATAGGCTGTGTAAACCACCTTACCCTTGTCTACGGCTTTGGTGACTGCTTCAAAGAAGTCTGTCAGGTTTAGGAGACATGATCTGCCTTTTACAAATCTGAACTGGGTGGGGTCCAGAGTTTGGAGATTACCAATGTCTTTGTTTATAAGTTCCATGATGAATACATTCCATGGCCTTGCAGACCAGGCTTGTTAGGCTAATGGGGCGGTAGTTCCCAGGGTTCATGGTGGCTCCCTCTTTGTGGAGTGGGATAACTGTCGCTGTGCACCATTCAGTGGGCACAAAGCCTGAGGTGAGGCTATGATTGAACATGGTGCTTAGGTGGGGTGCCAGTTCATTCTGTAGCTTGTGTAGATGTTGTCAGGTCCCATGGATGCTGTGTTCTTGGCTTTGGGGAGTGTGGTTTTTACCTGTGCAGCCGTGATTACAGGAACTTTGCATTCTTCTGGTATTGAGATGGGCCCTTTAGGGGGTGAGAGGGGGGTAAAGTTAGCACTGAACCTGTCTGCCAGGTTGTTGGCAATATCAGTTGGTTCTGTATACTTAGTGCCATTGTGCTGTAACTCAGAGCAGATCTGAGTGTTGCCATGAGATTCTTGACATAACTATAAAATGCTTTATGGTTGTCTTTAGAATCAGTGGTGATTTTGTATTCGTAATTAGCTTTGGAAGATTTTATGAGGGATCTCAGCTTCTTACTGAGGCTGACCAGGGAGTCCCCCCAATCATGGGATTTTGCTCTTTTTTGCAACAGTTTCTTTTCTCTGTTGTAGAGTTTGTTTATGGCAGGGGACCACCAGATTAGCTTCCTTTATTTGGAGGATAGCATCTTGGTTCTGTTAGGGATAACACGATCCATGCACTCATGTAATTGCTTATAAAGTACATTTGTGCAGGATACAGCAGTCGTACCTCTATTGTCCGCCTGCATGGGTGTCGTGAAGTTTGCCACTTCTGTCTTAAGAAGCATGAAGTTGGCTTTGGAGAAATGTTTTACGGTGGTTTCCCTAATGGGGGAGGTGGGGGTGGGATGTGGATGTCTAGGGTGATTAGCTTGTGGTCGGATCTGACCAATGATGAACTGACCTCTGGTGTGGAACACCAGTCGCCCATGTTGGTAATGACCATGTCTAGGATATTGCTGCCCCTGATGAGGGTGTGGATAAGTTGATCCAAGGCATTGGAATTTATGAATTCCAGAAAACGTTGAGCAAAAGAGTTGGTACATGAGTAGTTTTCCCAGTTAATGGTGGGGTAGTTGAAATCATCCATTATTAGGGTGTTGGGTTGTACCCTAAAATTTTCCAATGTATTAAGAAATGAGGAGTGGGAATCCTGGGGCATAGTGGGGGATCTGTAGCAGGTTACAATTTGGATTGCGGTCTTGCCCAGATTTAGTTGCACTTGGATAATCTGGGATGCATTATGCTGAGCAACTAGTCTGGAGATGTGGATATCCTTAATGAATATGGACATGCCTTCCACTTTAGTGTTTCAGTCCAGGTTAGGTGGCCGAAAGGTGTGGTATGAATTATAGCCTGGTAATGCAGGGGTGCTCTCTGGAGCCTTGAACCAGGTCTCTGTCACTGCACAGATGTCGATGTTCTCCATTTTAAGGAGTGCCTCGAGTGAATGCATTTTGAGGGTTAGACTTCTAGCGCTGAGTAGCTTTACCCTCAGATTTTGCTTGCTTGTACCTGTTACGGTGGTGAATTTGTCATTTGAACCTTGCCTAAAAAAGGCACTATAGGGGTGGCAAGAGCCTTAGCCAGTATCTGGAATCCCAAGGGCGACTGGTGCAGGCCATCTCTGGCAAAGCATCATGGTCTGTCGATCATGTCATCCCAGGCAGACAGATACTGGATCCCCTTAGAATGACACCAGAAGCTTAGTCAATTGTTGAAGTCAATCATTTTGTCCTTGTACTGTGGTATCATTCTGGGTGATGGCAGGCTGCTACTCAGGGCTAGGGTCATACCTACCTGGGCTACAAGATTGGAGAGCTCCTCCATGTCTATTTTCACATAGTCCAGGGAGGTATGTCTCAGGTCATTCACACCAACATGGACAATGACAGAGTCATTTTTGTACTTGTTGTGGAATGACCTGAGTATGTGTGTTATATGGCAGATCCTGGCACCTGACAGGCAGCTGACAATAACTTTCTCCTTATTTAGCCTGGTGAGTGGAACATCAGTGTGCCTGACTATAGAGTCACCTATCACTAGAGTGTTGGGTACTTTGTTATGCCTTATCCGCTGTGTTTTAGTGGCACACAGAGTTTGTGGCCTATGTGTCATTTGAGTTGTGTTAGGGGGAGGAGGTTGCTTGCGTTTCTGCTTTGGAGGTCTCTGTTGCTTGAGCAGATTTTTATTGAGAGCCTCTGTGAATGTAGGTGTGTGTTTTGTATTCCTATGTGTGTGTTTTGGTGGTGTAGGTTTTGAGGGACTATGTGATGAGTATGGTGTGGTGCAAGTGTTTACCTTCTCCTCTTGACTGTCTAGTCTAGTCATGGGTGACGAGAGCTTTGCTTCCAGTTTGTCTATATAAGTGCATCTCTCACAGGTTGTAGTGTTGGGTGGTAGGAGGAGAGGGTTGTCTGTGTACATGAGGCAATTGCTGGATTGCCCCAAGATGCACAGATTCATCAGATAGACAGGAGAAAACACCGGGAGCTGACCCTTAGACATGCTGGATATGTGCTTATTTATTAAGTACTAAAAACTGTTTTCCTCTAGACAAGTGAGTGGGAATCCTGGGGCATGGTGGGGGATCTGTAGCAAGTTACAATTTGGATTGCGGTCTTGCCCAGATTTAGTTGCACTTGGATAATCTGGGATGCATTATGCTGAGCAACTAGTCTGGAGATGTGGATATCCTTAATGAATATGGACACGCCTCCCCCTTTAGTGTTTCGATCCAGGTTAGGTGGCCGAAAGGTGTGGTATGAATTATAGCCTGGTAATGCAGGGGTGCTCCCTGGAGCCCTGAACCAGGTCTCTGTCACTGCACAGATGTCGATGTTCTCCATTTTAAGGAGTGCCTCGAGTGAATGCATTTTGAGGTTTAGACTTCTAGCACTGAGTAGCTTTACCCTCAGATTTTGCTTGCTTGTACCTGTTATGGTGGTGAATTTGTCATTTGAACCTTGCCTAAAAAAGGCACTATAGTGGTGGCAAGAGCCTCAGCCAGTATCTGGAATCTCAAGGGCGACAGGTGCAGGCCATCTCTGGCAAAGCATCATGGTCTGTCAATCATGTCATCCCAGGCAGACAGATACTGGATCCCCTTAAAATGACACCAGAAGCTTAGCCAATTGCTGAAGTCAATCATTTTGTACTTGTACTGTGGTATCATTCTGGGTGATGGCAGGCTGCTACTCAGGGCTAGGGTCATATCTACCTGGGCTACAAGATCGGAGAGCTCCTCCATGTCTCTTTTCATATAGTCCAGGGAGGTACATCTCAGGTCATTCACACCAACATGGACAATAACAGAGTCATATTTGTACTTGTTGTGGAATGACCTGAGTATGTGCGTTATGTGGTGGATCCTGGCACCTGACAGGCAGCTGACAGTAACTTTCTCCTTGTTTAGTCTGGTGAGTGGAACATCAGTGTGCCTGACTATAGAGTCACCTATCACCAAAGTGTTGGGTACTTTGTTATGTCTTATCGGCTGTGGTTTAGTGGCACACTGAGTTTGTGTCCTATGTGTCATTTGGGTTGTGTTAGGGGGAGGAGATTGCTTGCGTTTCTGCTTTGGAGGTCTCTGTTGCTTGACCAGATTTTTATTGAGAGCTTCTGAAAATGTAGGTGTGTGTTTTGTATTCCTATGTGTGTGTTTTTGTGGTGTAGGTTTTAAAGGACTGTGTGATGAGTATGGTGTGGTGCAAGTGTTTACCTTCTCCTCTTGACTGTCTAGTCCAGTCATGGGTGAAGAGAGCTTTGCTTCCAGTTTGTCTATATAAGTGCATCTCTCACAGATTGTAGTGTTGGGTGGTAGGAGGAGAGGGTTGCCTGTGTACATGAGGCAATTGCTGCATTGCCCCAAGATGCCCAGATTCATCAGATAGACAGGAGAAAACACTGGGAGCTGACCCTTAGACATGCTGGATAGGTGCTTATTTATTAAGTACTAAAAACTGTTTTCCTCTAGACAAGTGAGGAAAGTTGAGTGCTGTAGTAATTTGTAGATTATTTAGTGATTACAATGAGCCCTGAACAAGTGCTGAGCTCAAAGAAACAGATTTGAGTGCCAAAACTAAAAAACTGGCTAGTTCTAAGGGAAAATTTGAAGAGCAGACTATATGGCGCTGAGAATAGTTTAACCCCAGTTAAGCGGCGATGCATAAAGTGTATTTTTTTTTTAATATAACAGTAGCAAATGAGCAAACTGATTTAAACAAATTAACCAATTAACCAATAAAAAGCTAAAAACTGAGCCCAGTTCCAGCAGTCTTCGATCAGACAAGTTCTAACTGCACACTCCTGTCACTAGGGTGCAGGGGAACCTTCTCCAAAAAAAGATGGTCTGGACTAGTGCTCAAGCAAATAAAGCTAGATTCAGCAGGTCTGAATTTAATCTATGCTACAGCAACAAGGTGTACCAATTTCAGAAAGAAACAGTTCAAATAAGCAGGCACAATAAGCCTTTAACCGGAAACTCCCAGCTCAGAAGGGCAGAATCTACCCTTTCCTCCTACAAGAGTACAGACCACACCTTCTTAATGTAAAATAACTGGCCCGAAGCCCAAGTGCTTAAACCAGAACTAATACACTTTTAGAATAACAGACACTAAGCCTTCAATCAGCAACTTCCAACTTAGAAGGATGTAAGCTACCTGTCCTGCCACAACAGTGCAGACCGCAAACTTTCTTAATGTAAAACAACTGGTCTGAATCCCAAGTGCTTCAACAAAAGGCTTAGAATAACAGTTACAATTTAATCAGGCTACTAATAAGCAGTAATAAATGCAGCAGAATAAATGCAATAAAGTAGGACAAAACACAAATACAGTAAAAGCAGATGGATAAAGTGCAATTTTTTTTTTATAACAATAGAAAATGAGCAAACTGATTTAAACAAATTACCCTACTTGTCACTCGTCTAGTCAGGATACAATAGCCGAGACTTTGTGGGATCTGTTCAAGCAGTTTTATTATATACAAACACATCAGGATCAAGGCTTAATAATTTTAACTTAGATAAACTTATATACAAACTAGCTATTACACTCATACATGCTCACTCTCTGGCTGCACTCTCAAAATTGCACGGAGATTAACACTTGCTTGGTATTTATATGAGCGTTCAGTCCTTGAAATGCTTCTTAAAGACACAGCACACACGCTCTGTTCTACATACTCCGTCTTTGAGAAATAGGTTATGCAATATTGACAATATCAGTTGACATGCACTTAATGAAAATAATTCTCTGTCATGCAATTATACAGAACTAGATACACATATATACAATCAAGTCCAGGTCACTGTGTATTTCACACTAGGTCTGGAAATACGACCAAAACGTGTGACATAAAATTTAGAATCAGATTTAGCAACTGGGACTGTCTCTGCTGAATGTTCAACCTCAGGAATATCAGGATCATCATCAGGAATGGAAGTAGAAGTTAAGACACGTTCTGCAACAGGAACATTGTCTGGATTGCTATGAGATCTAGAGTCTGTATCACAGGAACAATGCTGTGATATCGATTCTGGTACAGGAAGAAGATGTCTGCAATTGATTTCTCCTCTACTCCACACCCTGAGATTCTGAAACAACTGACTAGTAAATTGAATACCATTGTCCGAAATAACTTAGTGATAACAGCAGTAGATGCTAGGTTATGTAGTAAATTGATTTCAAACCAGTTCAAATAAGGGTCTACCAATACTAAGTAATGTTCATTGTTCCACTCAAATATATCAGTGGCTACTGTTGACCAAGGTAGTTCAGGAACTTGACTTATCTGAAGTGGTTCTCTTTGCAAATGTGGTGTAGTACTATTGCATACTGAACAAGAAGAAAGTACTTTATCATGTCTTTTACTAGAGAAGGCCAAAATGCTAGCTCTCTTGCCTTTCTTTTGGTAGATTCAGAACCTAGGTGACCATGATGCAAAATCTGGATATATTCATGTTGTAAGGAAACAGGAGCAACAATTCTAGGACCTTTGAAAATAATGCATCTTCCATCAACAGCTCATCTCTGTAAAGAAAGTATGTTTGCACGTCTGGTGGTATGCCAGATTGCTTTGACAGCCATTCAGCATTAATGTAGTAGTTGAGCTTTTGCAAAATTGGATCAGTCTTTGTATGATTTCTCAACTCATCAAGTCTCGTGGTAGAAAAATTACCCACTTCCATTATGTCAAAAGTCAAAATTTTGTGCTTCAAGCTGTTCCATTGTAGTTCTGGGCAATCTGGACAAAGTATCAGCCATATAAAGAAGTTTGCCTTTCGTATAGACCAATTTGAAGTTGTACTTTTGCAATTTGAGCATCATTCCTTGTAATCTCGCTGGAGCTGAATGCATAGGCTTCTTTAGAATAGTAACTAGAGGTTGGAGATCAGTTTCAATCTGAATAGCTTGACCATAGATATACACGTGAAACTTTGAACATGCAAATACTATTGCCAAAAGTTCTTTCTCGATCTGAGCATATTGCATTTCAGTTTAGGTAAGGGTTCTAGATGCATAGGCTACTGGTCTGTCTTCTTGAAGAATAACTGCACCAAAACCACATTTTGAAGCATCACAGAAAGGATTACTGGTTTATTGACATCATAGTATCTTAATGTAGGTGGGGTGGCAATTTTCTGCTTAAGGTCTTCAAATGCTCTCTGGTGCTGTTCCAGCCAAAACCATGTAATGTTCTTGCACGTCAGTTCTCTCAAAGGTGCTGTCAACTCATTGAAGTCTGGTATAAACTTGCCCAAATAGTTGACCATGCCAAGAAAATGCTGTAGAGCTTGAACATTATTGTGTGTTGGCATCTCAGGAATAGCTGCTTGTTTGGACGGGTCTGGTCTAAAGCCAGTACTAGTAAATAAATGACCTACATATGTAACTTCTGGTAGTCTGAATTTGCACTTTAGAGGATTGAGCTTTAAGTTCACATCACATGCTCTTTCTAGAACTCTCTTAAGGTTTCTGTCATGCTCTGCTTCACCATTGCTTCCAACCAATAAATCATCTACTATTATGGCGCAAGGATGACCGGAAATAAAAATTGCTCCATTGCATGCTGAAAGATTCCATTTACAGAATTTATTCCAAATGGCATCCTTAGGAATCTGTATCTGCCATGCAGGGTACTGAAAGAAGTCAGTAATGAGGATTTGCGATCAAGCATCACTTGCCAAAATGAACTTTTTGCATCCAAGACAGAAAAAACAGTGGCATTCAGTATTAGGGCTGCGACTTCTTTGAATGTATGCATTGAATGATGCAGTCTATTTAATGCTTTGTTCAAGTCTCTTGGGTCAATACATATTCTGATTTCAACACATTTCACAACAACACAACAACACATTTCAAAGCAAAATATTCAGAAAAGAAATATTTGCTAATCAATATTTACACAAAGATAGTTTGCATCCACCACACATGAAGAAAGGGGTGGTTAAAGGACAGATTATCCACTTAAGTAGGTTGACAATTGCCGAAAAGATTTTTTTTAGATGAAATTACATTCCTCAGGTCCCTATTTTTACACAGGGGATATGAGGTAGATTGGTTAAAGAATATAGAGCGGGAAGTCATAAGTTTAAGAAGAGGGATAGCCAAACCCATTCTCATGGCAAAAGATGTCTGTATAAGTTCGGGTTCAGGGATGGTGGAGAAAAACACTAATTATAACATCTCATTTCTGCTACCTATAGTAAATGAAATGAGGCAAATAAAGGAAATTATTCAAAATAATTGGAAAGTTTTGCTTGGAAACAAAGATCTAGTTACAAGAATAGGATTAACACCTATGTTTACTTACAAAAGGACGGTTAATATAAAGAATATGTTAGAAATAGACAATAAAGAGCAATTTAGTAATACTAGAAGTGCCAGTACTAAAAAAGGAACTTTTGCATGTCAAAATTGCAAACAATGTAGGTACATAAGCAACAGTTCCTCTGTTTTTGTACAGTGTTTAAATTATACAATATGGCCCAGAGGTTATTACAATTGTAATTCTGAATATGTAGTGTACATTGCATGTTGCGCATCATGTGAACATTTCTATATAGGAAAAAAGTAACGAACCAGTCGACCACAGTGTAAAGGGAGCTGACAATAAGGCACAGACCAGAGCAATGCAGGTATAAAATAAAAGCGTTTATTCCAAATGAGCACACCGACTGAGCGCTTTCACCAGGTAAACTGGTTTCTTCAGAGTCATACAAAACACACCCAGCAAGTTGTTCTTAAATACTCACTAATTTCACAATTAAGTAATCAATCAATCAAATCTCACTCATAAAAGAAGCCTTGACACAAACTCAAAATTAGAAAAAAACTCTTAAAGTATTAAACAGTGCAAAACACAAAAAACATCCAATATAAGAAATAAAAAAAATTAAAAAACATATATATATATATATATATATATGTATACTCATGTGAGAAGGGTCTACACATAAATTAATTTAAATGTGTATATAGAACTACAACGACCTAAAAAAATATGTAAAAATATATAAATATATATGTGTAAATAAATATGTATATAATATGTATATGATAAATACTAAAACAGACTGCTAGAATACCTGCATTGCTCTGGTCTGTGCCTTATTGTCAGCTCCGTTTACACTGTGGTCGACTGGTTCGTTACTTTTTTCTACGTGGATTCCTGTATTAGAGTTGGTGTTTTGATTTCTATATAGGAAAAACAAAGAGAAGTTTGAAGCGTAGAATATATGAACACAATTTAGCTATAAAGAAGAAAGACATGTTGAATTCACTAGCTAAACATGCAGTTGGCTGTTCAAATTTTAAAAAATTTGAATTTTCAGTAGTAGAGAAGGTTAAAGAAGTTCCTTTGGGAGGTGACCTGAATAACATTCTGGAATGCAAAGAAACACTATAGCAACTCTGTTTGGCTGCAGATAGGTTACCGGGTTTAAATGAATCCATTAATTTGAAATGTTTTTTATCCAATAGATAGATATTTGTGATAATTTTTTGGATCTAATGGTTATCGGTATGAGTTACATATTCATTGAAACTACGATGATATATGTCATGCATTATGATTACTTTAAAAAAAATCACAAAGTAATGGAAACATTTTATTGAATATATATTTAATATAATTGTAACATGAAATGTATTTTATGAATAGAGTCTTAATGATTTTTAGAAAAAATATGCGAAGTGACACTGTGATGTCATTTCCTATTTTTAAGTATTTAAGGGAACTGGAGAGGATGGGCTTGTTGTTTTCTGAGGAAGTTCACAATTAAAACAAGTGGATGAAAGTGCTAAAAACCTGAGTTGAAATACTAATTTGATGTCTGGATTGCTTCTGAGTTTGCTTTGGAGTTTTTTTGTTTTTTACGTTGTTTAGTTTTTTGATATATATTCTGATTTCATCTGACACTTTCTTGTGGGCTTCTACCATGGACGACACCCATTCATTTGGTTATGTAACTGGACACATCACACCTTGCTGCACCATTTTATCCAACTGAGCTTTGACTTTATCCTGCATAGCTATCGGAACTTTTTTTGCTGGTCTGATCACTGGACTGACCTCTGAGTCTAACTTCATAGAATACACAACTGGAAGTTTGCCCAACTTGTCATTGAAAACATCAGCATACTCTGAAAAAATAGCTTCAGAAAAATTGGAGCTAGGATATGTGCTTATATGATGAACTTCTTTGGTAAAAGAAGGCAGATTCATTCTTAAACTGTCTCTGAAACCCAGTAATGACTACACAGGTCTTTGGACTGCATAGAATAACAAGCTGTAACAGTTGCTAGCCAAATAACATGAAAGCACTACTGAACCTTTGGTTTGAATTTCTTCACCTCCATAAGCAACATGTTTCACACTGCTAGACACATTGAGCTGTTCACCAGCTCTTACTTTAGTAAATATGTCTGCTGACATAACATTACACTTTGAACCAGTGTCTCCTTTGAGCTTGATGGATTTACCATTGATCTGGACAGTACAATATACTTTGTTCTTTGCCAACAAATTCACTGCATGAACCTTCTCACCAATTACTGATACACCATCTACATAGAAAGTAGAGTTGCAGCTCTCTATATGATCAACTTGCTTTTTTGAGTGACTCTTCTTTATAACTGTATGATATTTACTTGTTTTGCAAACATTTGAAAATGGTTTCATTTTTTTATACTTGTGTCATTGCTGACCAAATGCCAACCATTTCTCTCCTTTAGACTCATGACTAGCACCACTATAAAGCTAGATTTGGGTTTTGCTGATTCACATTGATACTGCACTGAGCATGCTCCTTTAACTGAACTAGTCTTAGAACTTGCTGGAAAACTATGTGGTTTCCTTGGGGAACCAGCAAGGACTGTGGTTGCCATGTGCTTAGGCCTGCTTCTGTTTGCCACATGTTGCATGCTGTCTACATTTGCTCTGGAGCCCGCTGAAACCATGCTCTTATCATTTGCAAGCATACTTGTGTGCCTTTCTGTAATTTCATGGATTTGACAAATGTCAATAGCTTTTCTTAGCATTAAATCACTGTCACAAAGCAAAATCTTTCTCACAGCAGCACTATTAATACCACACACAAGCCTTTCCTTTATCAACTCATCTTTTAAGTCACCAAACTGACACATTTTAGCTTTGTTCCTCAGGTCAGTAATATAAGCTGCAAATGTCTCCCCTGGTTTCTGATCTCTTGTGTAAAACATATGCCTCTTTAATGTAATATTTATCTGGATGTTACACATTTCTCTGAATTTATGCTTCAAACACTCAGGGTCTTCCCTTGTTTTAGCTTGTAGAACAATATGTCCATTTTCACCTTCTCCCTCATGCTGGTGCATACACAAATTAATGCTCTCTTTCAATGGCCACTGACCCAGCTAGGTTTAGCAAAATTATTGCCCTGGTGCGTGCATCTTTATCAGAATAAGCTGCTTGTAAAAAATATCCTACTCTTGCTCATATATTCTCAAGTTCTCTGCAATATTCTGATCAAATACAAGTGGTGAGGGCTTTTGAAATCTGTCTGCCATATTAACACATACCAGTGAAGTATTTTGCAATTAAGCATGAACAAGCACACATATTGATATGCCAGAAATGTATGCCAGTATTCGTAACTATGTCCAATAGCACAACTAGCCTCTGAATAACTGAACTTTGCGAAATAAGTCTCCTGGGCACTGTAATACTCTTGAAATTACTGTACTGCAAGAAATCACCTTTGATTAGTGTAAGAAATATTTCACAATAACTGCACTGTGCGAATGAACTGGGCAAAAAAAGCTCAGAGTAAGAAAGATTTCGAAGTAACTTTACTTTGTGAATAAACAGTACACGGCACACTAAACCTTCTCCAAAATGGCGGTACTTTGCTAGACAATTCTTTACAGTGCAAGAAACAGTCTGTAATGGTGGCACTTTGCAAATAGACACACCCAGCACAAGAAACTTTTTGAAATGGCTGTACTTTGACTGTACTTCATGAAATAGTTGCACTTTGCACACAAATAAACTCTTTGGGAATACATGCACAGTAATAAACACACACTGTAAGCACTTTTACACACTTTGAGATACTTTGAATAACTCTAGTTATGCTATTCAGGGCTTTGATCAATGCAAACTAGTAGTTAAGTCAAAACACAGCACTGCCAAAAAACATGCAGTCGCCTTGCTTTATTTACACTTAATGTGCCCTTTTTGCCCTTATTATATTAACTTTGCTCCTTTAATCTCTTTCCATGCCCATTGTACTTTTCTTGTGCTCATTTTACTCTAAACATGCCAGTTTTGCAATTCTAAAGAATTCCAAACTCCTTATGTACTTTTCTGATGCTCCTTTTTTCAAATCTCTTAACTTTAAACATTTTGTTTAATCAACAAACTTTTTGTGCCTCTCGCTTGTCTTATAATGTGGTCTGTGCCCTTGTAATGCTTCGTTTTATCTTTTTTATAAAATAAACTGTTCATGCAAGTTTTCATTACCTTTGGTTCTTTTTTGGCTCTTTTTTGTGCTCATTTTTTACCTTCACTGTTAACCCTGTACCTCGTGGTCTGGAAAGCAGTCTCTAGAATCCCAGATCTAACACCATGTCGCTTGTCTAGTCAGAATACAATAGACGAGACTTCATGGGTTCTGTTCAAGCAGCTTTATTATGTACAAACACATCAGGATTGAGGCTTAATAACTTTAACTTAGGTAAATTTATATACAAACTAACTACTACACTCATACATGCTCACTCTCTAGCTGCACACTCAAAATGGCATAGAGATTAACAAGTGCTCGGAATTGATATGCACGTTCAGTCCTTGAAATGCTTCTTAAAGACACAGCACACATGCTCTGTTCTACACTACTGATGTAACAAGGCTGTATATTGATAACCTACTTAGGTAACAAGGTTAAATATTGATACCCTACTTATGTATAAAGATTGTATATTGATACCCTGCATATGTAACAACGTTGCACATTGATATCCCTACTTATGTAACAAGGTTGTATATTGATACCCTACTTATGTAACAAGGTTGTATATTGATACCCTGCTAATGTAACAGGGTTGTATATTTATACCCCTACTTATATAACTTGCACTTTAAATATACCATGCAAAATTCTGGCATGGGTGATTCAGAAGCCAGAATTAAATCTGATGGAAGAAATCTTAACAATCTTGTATATGGAGATGACCTTATTGTAACAGCACAAAGTGAAGATGAGTACATCTTTTAGATGAAAGTGAAGGAAGAAGGCAAAAAGTTCTGCTCAAGACGAGAGAAGCTAAGATTATGTTATCCAGTCCTATCTATTTTTGTAGATAGATGGGATAGAAATAAAGACAGTGCCAGGCTTTATGTTCCTGTTGTCTAAGATATCTGCAGATGGTGGTTGCCATCATGAAATTAGAAGACTCTTATGTCTTTGGAGGAAAGCCATGGCAGAGCTGTAGAAGATATTAAAGAAAAAACATATTATGTTGTTCATAAAGGTTTTTATAGCCAAACCTATGCTTTATCCAATAATAACATATGATTGTGAAAGTTAGACTATAGGTAAGGCTATGCGATCTAACATCAATGCTTTTGAAATATGATGCTGGAGAAAACTTTAGAATTTTGTGAATTGTAGGATGGTAAAATCAGTTATTATTTAAGGAAATACATTCAGAATGTTCACTAAAAGGTCTGGTATCAACACTAAAACTCAGATTCTTTCAAATATAATGTGAAGACAGAATTCATTGGGGAAGACACCGATGCTGGGAAAGATAGAAGGCAAATGAAGAAAAGGAATGGCAGGGACTAAAATGGAAGCAGTGAAACAATATTGCTGAAGTACGGTAAGTGATATGAATTTGCAAAAATTTAAAGAAGTTTTTAACAGACAGGCCTGATGTGCTAAAGTCCTTGAGGTAATAAAGAGTTATACTCAACTAAATGTCTAAGTAACAACAACAAAATGTATGTATATATCTATAGCTGCATCTATTATCTATCTCTATTTCTTTATCTATCTATCTATCTATCTATCTATCTATCTATCTATCTATCTATCTATCTATCTATCTATCTATCTATCTTCATGTGTGTGTGTGTGTGTGTGTGTGTGTGTGTGTGTGTGTGTGTGTGTGTGTGTGTGTGTGTGTGTGTGATTTCTCTGCATGAAGCTGATAAATACTCAGTTGATCACTAACTTTCATATTATGTCTCTCTGATGTTACCTTTTCCTGATTATTTATAATTAATGTATATCTTTGCAGTAAAATGTAATTAGGCCTTCATGAACAAGTCTTCTTGTTCTGTAAGCAGTGAAAGCTTTCTGCATGAAATGTCTGTGGAACTGAGGGTTCTATGCAGTTCTATAAACTTCTCATACACTTTTGGGTGCTCCGATAGCTTTTGTCCTGCAGTTATATATTCTATAATATGCACAAGTTGGCCCTTTTTCTTTTCTGCATTAGGTCCCCTTACCATTAGACTGATCTCTTGGAGATGGGAACAGCATTTTGAAGTTTTATCTTAATCTGGTACATCCTCAGATGATTTTCTGTGTATATGTATACACCACCCAGCAAATGATAATCCTGTATTGATAACAATCCACATAAGATGTATGTAATAAACTATTCTCAGATTCCCACACTGTGACAGCACAATTATTCCTGGCAAACATTTGCACTGAGGATGCTTTTGCCAGATTACCCTTCCATCATTTTGCCCCTGCACAACCACTGACCCAGGAAACCATAGACCAAATAGACTGACTAATCTGATTTGCAAAGCAATGGAATGCATCACATATTTGGTATCTTAAACTCTGATATCAAAAAATCTAATTGGGCCACACCCACATTAGTTTTCTTTGTCAAAGGGAGATGATGTTTGTGTGTGTGTGTGTGTGTGTGTGTGTGTGTGTGTGTGTGTGTGTGTGTGTGTGTGTGTGTGTGCATGTGTGTTTAGTTAATTTCTTTGAGGAGGTCACCCAGCCTGTAGACAGCAGTCATTATGTTCACACAGCTTATTTGGAGTTGACCAAATCATTTGACCTTACACCCCATTCTGGTATTGTAAGAAAGAGAAGTGTCATACATACATGGAGAGGGAGATAGCCATCTGGTTGATGGATAGAACCCTCATAATTCAGATGACAGGTGCCTTCTCAGAAAGTATGAAATGATGTGTCACAGAGCTCAATTCTGGGACCCTCTTTTTTGGCATTTATTTCTCCCATCTCTCTTCTCCAGGGTGAGAATCAGGACCTTTGGTTAACTAAGTTTGGAGATGACTGTTAAATGGGCATTACTGTCAAATTGCCCTCTAATACCCATTCATTACAGCAGAAACTAACTTACATAAAAAAGTGGCATACAGAAAAAGGGCTAAATCAGATGTTCAAAAGTGTAGTACTGTTACATTTGATAAACTCTTTCTCTCAATATGCAGACCAGACAGTATGGCCTATGCCCCACTTCAAAATGATAATGATGTCAGGGAGTTTGTAACCTAGGTTGACAATTCCCTCTCCCATGACCATCATGTAGTCAGTAAGTCCTTCTATTTACCACAACTAATATATAAAGACAAATCATCCAGGTCAAAAGACATTATCATTCCTCTGTATGTAGCCCTAATTCGACCAATTATTGAATACAGAGCACCTTTCTATACATATTAAACAACTGGAAAGGTCTCAGACATTCCTAAACAAGATGATTCTTAGCCTAACGTTGCTCAGCTATCAGGAAAAGCTTGAAGTGATATCAGTTTGCTTGGTTTCTTAAAGGCTCTTGCATGGTGATCTAGGTCTTGTGTTCCACACCATTAGGGGCAACATCCTCCTTGTTCTCTTACATCTTTGCAAGACAAGAGTCACCATTAATGTCAGAATTAAATTTCCACCATCACATAAATATAATGCATTGGAGAAATAATCTTATTGACAAATGCTACCCCATCTATGGAACAACCCTCCCCTGTAAATTAAATAAAGTGACATTCTAGCAGCCTTCAGGGTAATCCTGGATGATTGAATGGATTCCCATATATTTACTCCAGAACTGACTTACCAGAGTAACTTCTTAAGAAGGGAGGTACACCATGAGGGTGTAGATTTGCAAGGCATAATTGGTCATGTAATCATATGATCCCATGATCTGTCAGAATTTGAGAGGCACATACCCAGTACAAGAAAATGTGAACTTTTCATCCGGACTTTATTCTTTCAATCTATGTATTTTTGAACAGTGGCTTATATTGTATATCTAACATGGATTGTACTTTATTTTCTATACATACATTCGTTTATCAGTTGCTGGACACAGGTTTGTTTTGCATGCATCATATGAATTTTAAGATTATTTTCTATGCTTCATTTATTCTGGAATAGCTTTTACTTCAATGACTTATTCTGTATACTTCATTTTAATTTCTCCCTTTTCTGTGCTTTAGTTTTTGGGCATGTGCAGTTGTGAATCTAGTATGAAGACAGTGCTTGCTTGAATTACTTATCTATTTATCTAATTTATTAATAAAAGTGATAGAGGAGATGATGTTTTAAATACTGATTGTATTAAATATAAATGCATTCATTATTTTCAAGCTGATATGTACCCAGGGCTGAATGGTACTGACAGCTTCAAACTGGTTTTAAAAAAAATATCTTTGTTTAATAATTGTATTAAGTAGATAATTGTTTTATTTGATTAATTTATGCTGCTTTGATTGGTGTTTTAATTGTTTTAACTGTGATATTTAAGAAGCAACTGAATTATGGTTGGTGAAAGCATTGATAAAGAGTTGTCTTGAAAGCTTTGCTAAATAAATATTATAATTTTTACACAGTTTTATTTTATTTTTGAATTCTTTTTGTTTTATTTCATTGGATTTGAATGATATACATTTCAGAGCATTTTCCCAATCTTGCAATGCAATAGTGGCATGAACAAAAAATCATATGTAAGAAAAGAATTTCAAGTTTATTTTGTTTTTCAAGAAGACATAAGTTATGCCCAATGCTTAATGTTCAAAGCTGACAAAATATTAGCTCATAATAACCTAACAAGAAAATTGTTTGTGAGGATACACAGATCTTGTTGGGGAATGCTGTCTGCTTCCCTACCCCCCCAAAAAGGCAGTCACTGCCTGTGCAGCCTCTGGTGTCAGACTGGGATGAAAGTAGATATTCATATTGGCCACAGCCATGCATTTCAAGTGACTGCTGTCAATTATAAACATAGCGTGCCTTTTCAGTCCTCATCCCAACCCTCCAAAGGTACTAGTATATGTGCCTGATGTGTGATTGTGAGGGAAGTGAAAAAATAATGACTACAGTGATGTGTTCCACACTGTTAAGACTATTCAGTACACTGCCCCTACACATGCTTCTACAGTGATGTGTTCCACACTGTTGATCCTATACAGTACACTGCCCCTACACATGCTCTTACAGTGATGTGTTCCACACTGTTGATCCTATACAGTACACTGCCCCTACACATGCTCCTACAGTGATGTGTTCCACACTGTTGATCCTATACAGTACACTGCCCCTACACATGCTCCTACAGTGATGTGTTCCACACTGTTGATCCTATACAGTACACTGCCCTACACATGCTCCTACAGTGATGTGTTCCACACTGTTGATCCTATACAGTACACTGCCCCTACACATGCTTCTACAGTGATGTGTTCCACACTGTTGATCCTATACAGTACACTGCCCCTACACATGCTCTTACAGTGATGTGTTCCACACTGTTGATCCTATACAGTACACTGCCCCTACACATGCTCCTACAGTGATGTGTTCCACACTGTTGATCCTATACAGTACACTGCCCCTACACATGCTCCTACAGTGATGTGTTCCACACTGTTGATCCTGTACAGTACACTGCCCCTACACATGCTCCTACAGTGATGTGTTCCACACTGTTGATCCTATACAGTACACTGCCCCTACACATGCTTCTACAGTGATGTGTTCCACACTGTTGATCCTATACAGTACACTGCCCCTACACATGCTCTTACAGTGATGTGTTCCACACTGTTGATCCTATACAGTACACTGCCCCTACACATGCTCCTACAGTGATGTGTTCCACACTGTTGATCCTATACAGTACACTGCCCCTACACATGCTCCTACAGTGATGTGTTCCACACTGTTGATCCTGTACAGTACACTGCCCCTACACATGCTCCTACAGTGATGTGTTCCACACTGTTGATCCTATACAGTACACTGCCCCTACACATGCTCCTACAGTGATGTGTTCCACACTGTTGATCCTGTACAGTACACTGCCCCTACACATGCTCCTACAGTGATGTGTTCCACACTGTTGATCCTATACAGTACACTGCCCCTACACATGCTCCTACAGTGATGTGTTCCACACTGTTGATCCTATACAGTACACTGCCCCTACACATGCTCCTACAGTGATGTGTTCCACACTGTTGATCCTATACAGTACACTGCCCCTACACATGCTCCTATAGTGATGTGTTCCACACTGTTGATCCTATACAGTACACCGCCCCTACACATGCTCCTACAGTGATGTGTTCCACACTGTTGATCCTATACAGTACACCTCCCCTACACATGCTCCTACAGTGATGTGTTCCACACTGTTGATCCTATACAGTACACCGCCCCTACACATGCTCCTACAGTGATGTGTTCCACACTGTTGATCCTATACAGTACACCACCCCTACACATGCTCCTACAGTGATGTGTTCCACACTGTTGATCCTATACAGTACACTGCCCCTACACATGCTGCTACAGTGATGTGTTCCACACTGTTGATCCTATACAGTACACTGCCCCTACACATGCTCCTACAGTGATGTGTTCCACACTGTTGATCCTATACAGTACACTGCCCCTACACATGCTCCTACAGTGATGTGTTCCACACTGTTGATCCTATACAGTACACCGCCCCTACACATGCTCCTACAGTGATGTGTTCCACACTGTTGATCCTATACAGTACACTGCCCCTACACATGCTCCTACAGTGATGTGTTGCACACTGTTGATCCTATACAGTACACTGCCCCTACACATGCTCCTACAGTGATGTGTTCCACACTGTTGATCCTATACAGTACCCTGCCCTTACACATGCTCCTACAGTGATGTGTTCCACACTGTTGATCCTATACAGTACACCGCCCCTACACATGCTCCTACAGTGATGTGTTCCACACTGTTGATCCTATACAGTACACTGCCCCTACACATGCTCCTACAGTGATGTGTTCCACACTGTTGATCCTATACAGTACACTGCCCCTACACATGCTCCTACAGTGATGTGTTCCACACTGTTGATCCTATACAGTACACCGCCCCTACACATGCTCCTACAGTGATGTGTTCCACACTGTTGATCCTATACAGTACACTGCCCCTACACATGCTCCTACAGTGATGTGTTCCACACTGTTGATCCTATACAGTACCCTGCCCTTACACATGCTCCTACAGTGATGTGTTCCACACTGTTGATCCTATACAGTACACTGCCCCTGCACATGCTCTAGTAAAGTGCATTGCAAACTTCTGAGGTCTGTGAGGAACAGTGAAGGAAACAATGACCATACTGTCCCTAGCCCCAACACAAGCTATAATGACCTCCTGTGCATACGTCTGAGTTCTGATTGTAATGAAAATTAAAGAAGTAATGACCACAACATCTCCACCCCATACTAAAACAGCAACCTTCTATGCACACCTTTGAGTAGGGCTGGTTTTAGAATTGGAGGGGCTGAGGGCAGAGGCCAACACTAAGTCCATGTCAAAATCCATTTCTACATTCTGGGGATGGTATGTGATCTGCTTTATGACTTACTTCTGAAATATAATTGCTCATTAATTGCATTTTATATTGCTACCCAGAAGAGCTATGTATATGTTTAGCATTACTACATGTGCACAGACAAAAATCAGTAATACTTTTACACACACACACACACACACACACACACACACACACACACACACACACACACACACACACACACACACACACACACACACACACACACACACACACACACACACACACACACACACACACACACACACACACACACACACACACACACACACACATACCTCTCAACTGTACAGATTTTCACAGAATGTTCAGATTTTTGCTTCTTATTTTTGGTGTGTTCCTCCTGACATCTGTTCCTTTCTGGCAAATAGCTGAGGATTGAAGTAATTAAATAATGGCAAACATTTGAGGTTAAGACTTCACATCCTTCGGAGTATTCGTGCTAACGCAAAACCTATTATTCTAGAAACTTTCTAAGTTTGTAAGAGCAATATTTAAAATCTGTCCCTATGTATCCCCCATCATATTACGCTTTGTCCAGATTCTTTGCTCTAAAAGTTTGAGAGGTATGACACACACACACACACACACACACACACACACACACACACACACACACACACACACACACACACACACACACACACACACACACACACACAAACCATACCAATACTAGTTTCACACAGGTTTTTCAGTAAATAGCTGTACATTGTGAAACACTAGTATTATCACACCAAATGAGTGACTGATGTTTAGCAGCTGACAAACAACAGCCGAGGTAAGTCACTTTTATTTACCTCACTGAAGATTAGTGCATATCTGTCACTGTTCCTGATTTTACAAAATATCCATGATTTCGCCTCCTAGTTTGGCTCTATCCCTTTGTAAAAAGTTTGATTTGCTGGTAAATCATTCAGAATTACAGACAGCCAATAATTCCATACATCAGAGTTTATTTCTTCTTATTGTCCAAAAAATGCATGCTAATGCAAAATGTGCTATTTTGTAAACTTTAAATGAATTAGAGTAATATTTAAAAAGTGTTACTGATTTTTGAGTCTTTATTCAGCTATTATTTTTGGCTTTGCCCAGAATTCTTGAACAAAGAAGTTAAGAGTTATAGTTTCTGGTGTTCTGCCAATATTTCTAAAACTTCCTGAAAGAGAAAACCATCCCTGAAGATTGGGAGCATCAGCTCTTCTTAAAATCCAAGGTAAGCACTGAGACTGGTCTCTCAGCCGACTGATCTCTAGTGCTTACCTTGCTCATGATCATTTCTTGATAAAGGGTGTAATTGGAAAAAAAAATGTTTCTGTTCATTGTTCCCCAATCAACAGCAGTTTTTGTGGGGCCCTCACACAGTCCAGAATGATCAGGGGGTCCCCAGCAGCCATGGGTATTGCAGGTGTCTAAAAGCTGCCTATGATGATGGCCCACTTAAGGATTTAACTAGGTCAAGGGCACTATGTAAGTAGTAAAACATTTAATGAAATTGTGAAGCATGCTGCTTGTAAAAACTCTGTTACTATAGCCAGAGATGACTTTTAATTTTAAAGGGGCTATAAATAAAATTCATTATTACCCACCTAGTTTATTAAGTACACAAGATTGCTGTACTAGCTTTTGTTCCTTTGACAAATATGTAGCAAAATATTAAAATAAGATAACCTGCTGTGGCTGGGGTCCCCCCGGAGCAGGGGGCCCTTGGCAACCACAGGGTTTGTTGGTAATTAAAGGTGGCTATGCTGTATTTGTATGCTTATAGACATACAACATTTTGCATGTATACATGTGTGTGTGAGAGGGGTACACGTGTGTGTGTATTTAGTTGTTTAGGCTGTGAAAGATTTCTGAATGATGTGCTTTTTGAATTTAGGGCTCCATGGAGATCTATCAGCTTCTCACAATTCTTTGAACTATCCAATACACTGCTGTGTATTCATATTTTCTATGCTTCCTGCAGGTTGTCACGACAGTTTCTTGCCTGCATCAGGCTTTAACAGCACTGACCTGACATCTTAGAATATGAGACTGTATCTTAAACTGTTATCTTAATGTACTGCATCCTGAGGCTTTTTTCAGGATGTATTTGTGTAGTGCCAAGGAAATGATAGACCACAACAAATAAAAATCCACATTAGGTATACATAATAAACTCTTCTCCCTAACTCCTAGACTGTGACAGCAAAATTGCTCCCAGCAAACAATGAGATTATGAGATGCTTTGCCAGGTTTCTCTTACATTTGTCAGTTTCTTGGATGCATATAACCTGTACAGGAAAATGCTTAGCTTATTTTCTATACTTCACATATTCTGGGCTATCCATTCTTAAGAAACAATTTATTTTACATTCCTCATATGGATTACATTTATTTTCTATACTTTATTTCTTATGGAATATTTAGTGTTGGACAGGGATTTCTCTTGTTTACCTCATACGAATTTTAAGATTATGTTTCTATTCATATGTTCTTCTGAAGTATCTGTTAGGCAATGGTTTATTTTACATGCCTTATGGGAATTGTTATCTTTTCTGGACATTCATTTGTTGGGCATGTTACTTTTGAAAGTGTTAAAGATGAAGCCATTTTTTATTTCTATTACCTTACTTCCCATTAGTAACAAATTTATAATAGTTATGTAGTCTTGAAGTATATATTTAAGTATTTTTTACCAAATGCCACTAGCATGTGGGAAGAGATTGGAGTGGGTGAACAGGTCTGTGATAATTAAATACTGCCAAAATATATTTTCTATTTCCTCTAGCTTACATAAGTTAACTGTTTTCTGTAACATTTTATACTGTTCTCCTGTAAAAGCTATTAGGTGTATGTTATTATGCTAAACAAAGAAGGCAAATTGATTTATGTTGAAGCAGACAGAAAGTAAAAATCCTCATTCACTAGCAGATTCCAACTCCTTTGGGCTTCATCCTTCTGTAGCACAAATCCATCAAAAGCACCGGACATTTCTATCACCATTTACTAACTCCATATGCTTCCATGGAGATTCTTTTCTTGGCACGAGCATGGAGGGAAACCTCCTTCTCCCTGACTGCCTCCATTTTGAGACAGTAAGCAAGGAGTCCCTACTATTACTAAATATGGACTTACTTGAGACAGTAAGCAACAGTAAGGCATCCCTAAGATTACCAAAGATGGACTTACTTCTTCTAGTTTCTCATCACATATATTACTGTGGTTAATACCCATATCAGTCATTTGTTCATACACATAGGCATATATCTGTATGTTTATTCGCACAGATATTTTGAGCAGATGTGTATTTTTATGGATCTGTTTAAGTTAGTTTAAACTTCAGTAGATCAATGCTAAAAACAGTGATCACAACAGGCCGGAAAAAAAAGATTGACACTCTAACATGCATCAGGTGTTCTTAAGACTTCATATACAAGGTGCCCATGTACTTACATACATCTTTAGAGTCAGGTATTCTTAGAACTTTTTGTGCAAGTTACCTGTGTATACTTACATATATCTTTGGAGTTAGGTGTTCTTAGGACTTAATATACAAGTCCTTCTCTTCAGGATTTTAGGTAGTTAAAGCTTCTTATGTGCCGGGTTTTTTTTTTTTTTTTTTGCCATGAGGGATCTCTGAAGGGCCTTCATATTTCTACACACTTTTCAAGTTCAAGCTCTTTCTGTATTCATTTATCCCTGTGCTATGCACAGGCTGGCACAACTATTCATTCTCCATAGCTAGCTTCTTCACCACTGCTGGGATTTCTTGGAATTTAAGGCTGCATCTTAAACTCTGATATTAATATAGTGCATTTTCAGACAATTTTATATAAATATATACTCCACAACAACTGACATTTCACATGAGGTATATGCAATAAAGTGACCCCATGCTTCTAGTACTGGACAGATGAATCATTCCTAGCAAACAATGGGCTGCAGAGATTCTTTTCCTGGGTGTTCCTTAAATCTGTGAGGTCTTGGGATGCACAATGCCAGGACAAGAAAATGTGGACTTACTTTATGTTATGTATTCCAGTTTTGGGCTATCCATTGCTAGCTAATTGTTTATTTGATATACTTTGTAAGAATGTTAATTTATTTTTTTATACTTTTTTACTTTCTGGGCTATTCACTGCTAGGCAATTGTTTAATCTGTAAACTTCATATAAATTGCTTCTTTTTCTGAACATTCCGTTTTTGGGTATTTTAGTTTTCATGCTGTTAATCTAGTGTTTTATTTATTTATTTGTCTTTTCACTTCCAGTTTCATGTGAAAACATGGCATTTTTGCATGCATTTAAACCTTTTACATTGCCTTGTGCCACAAGCATGTGGCGAGAGATAGGGAGATGTGCATAGGTATTGATGGGAAATTATGCTAAAGTAAAGACAGTTACATATTTATAAAAACATGGTTGAAAATCTTGCAGCACTGGGTAAAATGTGTAGAGTGGAAAAAATGTAAATTCACTCAGTGTAACATGACTTTCAGTGGAAAAGTGCAACACTGATTAAATGAACCTAATACTATTTCACAAACAAGCTAACATTTGCAGTGCCTATGTTAATTTGCTTATTTGTAAGCTGTCTTGCCAGACTAATTCTTCTCTCCAACCCACCCAGTAAGAGTAGGAAAACAAATGTCATCAACTTTTAAATCTAGTGATAGTCTATCATTTCAAGTGCATGCAGATGAATTATATTTCTCCACAGAGTTCAGTTTGAATTCCATTTTGCCTGAGAAATTATACAACTATTTTCTTTTACTTCTAAGACAAGGGTGGATAAAATTTCATTATTATCTTTTCACATTTGGTACAGACAGGATTAGATAAGCTGTTTGTTAAACGTCTTCTTTGTGTCATAGCTTTCAATGAATTTATTTTGCATTTTCCTTGTGCAAGTTTAAAGATGCTTGTATATTTGATTTTTAAACTGCATTATTTAATTTCATTTTTAAGTAAAGAAATGTATTGTTTAAAGAGTTTAAAGCTGGTGATTTTAATCTTATTAGATTAAGGGTATGTGCACCAAGATGGTACACTAATAATTGATGGATTTACACTTAAAAAGAGTTACTTCTCAAGCTATTGCTATCACAGAAATATTTAATGACTGTCTTAATTTGAATACTAATTGTGTTTTTGACATAACAATGTGGTTTATGAAGCTGCTGTCAGCATTAAAATAAAAATCAGAAAGCCAGTGTTTGTACTGGGCAGATATCATTAACCCCTTTTGGAAAATATTCTGTGTGTTTGTATATAAAATAATGTTTGTCAAGGTTCAGCTACCCTTCATAATATTGTTCTAGAATGCAATGCCTTTCTAGTGGTATACAGAGATAAAGCCCTGAAGGTTGGTGTAATGGTTAAGGTGTTTACCTTGCAGACACAAGGTACAGGGTTTGATTCCCACATGGTATAATTGACTAGACTTAAAATGACCTACAAGGGCAGTTCGCCTAGTACCATCCTATGAACAAAGTTTGATTATTGGCTTTGGTACTTAATGGTGCAGGCAGGGAGGATGGATGTACCCATCCTGTGGGTGAGTGAGCATGATAGATTGAGAGCTTTCAGAGCACTAGCAGAGGCCAGAGCTCACTTTCAGACATTGGAAGTGCTAGGGAAGAGGGCACTCTAAGGGCCCATGTTGAGTGCATTGTCAGGCCACTCCTCATTTCATACCCAAATGAATAGCAGATGTCAACAAGCTGGGAGAAGTGGCCGAACTAAGGAAACTGACCTGCAGCTGAATGCATGATGGCTCTTGATGCTATGTAATGTACCTTCCTTTGGGATCCCTCACTCCCCAGATGTTAGTAAATGACCACCATAAGGTAAACCTCCTGAGAAGCTGTGGGGGCAGGGGAGTTCACAATGGGGAAACATGTCAGCCTGTTGAAAACCCTGAGGACTTAGTATGTCCAGGGGAATTGCATTGTGAGGCACTAGCCTTAGTCTAGTGTAAGTAAAATGCTGGAAAACCAATGCTTATAATTATAATCTGTAGCTGTATGGTGTAAAGTTTATTTGGATATAACAGGGGTTGACATGTGGGCAGAACCTGATGTTTTTTCCTTTCTCCATTTTTGGAAGGTGAGGTGTCCTGTGGATTACTAATGAAAGAACTTCTTGTAACAGCATCTCACAGATTTATTGTTATGACAAGTATACATGAGTAGATATCTATATCAGTGTGTTTACACATACGTGTATATTGTTGTATATACATATGCATCATCATTCACTCATACACCAATATTTGAATATATATATATATATATTTATTTATATACAGATATGCATCTGAATCCATGTAAACATTTGCTATATAACTGTCTGATGACTAAATTCCCAGTCCCATCTCCCAGATGTTACATCTTCCTGTGTATTTACATACACCTCTATCTCCAGGTGTTCTTAGGGCTCCATGTATGAGCTCCTCTCATCACAGTTTTATGCTGTGAAAGCTTTACTGCATGCCATTGCCATGTTTCTTAAACTCAGGGCTGTTTGCAGTGTTACCATCTTCCAGTACACTTTGGGTGCTCCAAGAGCTTCTTCTGTATTCATAAATGTTTTACATAGGCTGATAAAATCACTCCTTCTCTGCATTAGGCCTCTGACCTTAGATCCTGAGATTGTGTCCATACATACACACACATATGCATATACACTCACACACACACACACACACACACACACACACACACACACACACACACACACACACGCACACACGCACACACACAAACACACACACACACACACACACACACACACACACACACACACACACGCACACACACACACAAACACACACACACACACACACACACACACATACACACATACACACACACACGTGTGTGTGAGTGTGTGTGTGTGTCAAAGTGCAGAAACATTGATGCACACATCAATTCCTGCACATCAGCTGCACACTTAAAAGACAAATACCCCAAACTACACTGATCTCAGAAGGAAGTATGACACCATTAACTGGCGGACCTGCTTTGTTTGCATTTCGCCCATCTGCGCCACCTTACCTATATGTGCTAACACTAACTCTACCACAGCGCCTCCCAACCTTACACATTATCTTACTTAAAACCTTTTCCCTAACAGTATTACTAAGCAAGTTACACACATACACACAAGCAAGCACAAACACACTCACACAACAGAAAATCTGTCTCCTTCCCTAGCCGTTACTCTATTTCTAACCATCTGTTTTTGAGCAATGGCTTATCTTGTAACGTCTAACATAAATTTTAATTTATTTCCTATACATCCACTCTTCTCTACTGTTGATCACTGGGCACAGGTCACTTTTCTGTACATAATTTGAATTTTAAGCTTATTTTCTATACTTTATTTGTTCTGTCTATTGCTTAGCAATGACTTATTTTGTATACTTTATGTTGATTGCGACCTTTTCTGTGCTTTTAGTTTTTGGGCATGTTTAGTTCATAGGTTCATAGGTAGGTACTAGGCTATTGGCCCTAGGGCCTATACAAGCCTAGCCAAAAAGGTACCCTGGCTTTTGCCACCCAAGAAAATTATTTTCCTGTGCCCCTGTCAAGCAGAATCACAGAAGTGATCCCCAGGGTGAATTTCCTATTACCCATCCAATCATCAAGATTTTTCTTGAAGAGTGCTAATGAGGAGCTCTGTTTGACATAGATAGGTAGTCTGTTCCAGAATATGGGAAGTCTCTGGGACAGGAATCTATCCTTCCAGCATGTTCTGTTTATTGTGGTGACAAGGTTTAGGTCCCTAGAGCATGTAGCTCGGAGGGATTGGGATTTCTTTAAGTGAAGCAAGTCCAACAGCTCTGGATTTGACATAGCTTTGTATGTTAGGCAGAGATCTCCTCTAAGTAGGAGATATGCGACGGAGTAAAGCTGGAGTTTTTTG